>NW_026740445.1:0-8644 GCF_022355385.1 Mustela nigripes | reverse complement strand
GCCCTCCCCCTTGCCTGCAGCACTGCCCTGCCTGCCTTCGGATCCCTCAGTTCCTGCTCTCTGAAAAGGCCTGTACTGTCCACCCTGGATGCATGTAAACGGGCCTGGAGCCCACTTCCCAGGAGCAGTTTTACAAGGCGGGTTACAAGGTCCAAATCTTACATCATACTGCCAGGATTTCAATCCCATCTTGGCTACTATCATCTGTGTTTCCATCGGAGCAGTTTGTGACCTCCCAGAGCCTTTATTATCTCACCTTTTTTTTTTTTCATTATCTCACCTTTAAAATGGCATTTCTTAGACTTAAAGCCTCCCTAGCAATTGTGAGCTAAGCAACACATCCTCACAAGATCCTATGTCAGCAGTAAGTATTGAATCAAATCCATAAGAAGGGTTATTTCATAGCACCCACTGCAACCACAAACAAGTAGCAGACCACATTCCTTTGTAACAGATGGTTGTCACCATGGCAGAACCACCTTCATCTTATTTTCTCTTGAGAGCCCTTTCTCTCAAGGGAACCCCAAATCAGTTACTGTCAGGCAGAGACTTAGAGCCAACACAAATGTCTTCATTCTTCCTTTCATTCCTGGTTCTGGTTCTTTATACCTCCCTTGTCTGACCCTATGTTTACCAAGTTCTCAACAATGGTTAATTTATACTAGTCTGGGTGCTTTCATGGGCAACTGTGTCTCTTACTCTCAGCAGCACTAGAAAGTAATCCCATCCTACAAGGTCACACTGAGAGATGAAAGGAGGGGAACTGGCCTGGCAGGGCACACCCCTGGGTGCCAAACCCCACAGGGGAAAGGAATTTTTTCATTTTTATTTAGAGCTCTTTGCTGAGATCTCCCCTAGATCTTTCCTGAGCTTGCTGAATTTATCATCCTATTTAGTACTAATGGCATGACTTAAACTAATATTTTGTAGCTAATGTACTGAATAATAGAATTTGGATTCAAAGACTAAGGGAGTGAACCTAACAATATAACATTTAGCCCAGAAAAACAGAAGTTTCTGTACTTGGGTTAAAATTAAAATGATTGGGGCTCAGTCATTAAACGTCTGCCTTTGGCTCACGTCATGATCTGAGGGTTCCGGAATCGAGCCCCGCATTGGGCTCTCTGCTTGGCAGGAAGCTTGTTTCTCCCTCTCCCACTCCCCCTGATTGTGTTCCCTCTCTTGCTGTGTCTCTCTCTGTCAAATAAATAAATAAAATCTTTTCTCTTTTAAATAAAATCTTTTAAAAAATAAAATTACAATTATTTATATATGTGCACCCTTATTTTTTTTTTGATGTTTTATTTATTTATTTGTTAGAGAGAAAGAGACAGCACAAAGCAGGTGGAGTGGCAAGCAGAGAGAGATCAAACTCCAAGGAGCCTGATACAAGGAGCCTGATGTTGGACTTGATCCCAGGACTCTGGGATCATGCCCTGAGCTGAAGGCAGATACTTAACTGACTGAGCCACCCAGGCATCCTGCACCCTTATGTTTTCTTGCACCATTATTCACAATGGCCAAATTATGGAAGCAGCCCAAGTGTCCATCAATAGAAGAATGGATAAAGAGGATGTGGTATATATACACAATAGAATATTACTCAGCCACGAAAAAGAATGAAATCTTGCCAAATCTTGCAATGACATGGATGGAGCTAGAGAGTACTATGCTAAGTGAAATAAGCCAGTCAAAGAAAGACAAATACCATATGATTTCATTCACATGCAGAATTTAAGAAACAAATGAACAAAGGTTAAAAAAAAAGAGATAAACCAAAAAACACACACTTAACTATAGAGAACAAATGAATGGTTACGAGAGGGTAGGGTTTGGGGGGATGGGTGAAATAGATGAAGGAGATTAAGAGTACATTTATCTTGATGAGCACCAAGTAATACACAGAATTGTTGAATCACTCTGTAATACACCTGAAAGTAATTTAACACTGTATGTTAACTATACTGGAAATAAATTTTAAAAATTAAAACGATTTATGTAAGTGTATTAACAGGGATGTGTGAAAACAGATTTGGGGTGTCAGGTGATCGCAATTAAAGTGGATTTAACTGTGTGATCAGGCACCCACAAAATCTACTATGCATCTACAGATGTATTGTGGCTATTCTAGAATGAAGGTGTGATAAGATCACTCCATTCTACACTAGGCAAAATATGCAGTACTTTCAGAGGCATTTATAAATTCAGGAGCATGTAGGATGGTGAGAGTCTTTGAAAAAGTATGTCATATCAGAAAGAACTGAAATAACTGGGGAGGTTAAGGCTAAATAAATAAGTCTTGGTGAGAATATAATTGTTTTTAAACAGGGTTTTTTGGAGGGGCAGGAGGTGGGGGTTTGGGTGAGCCTGGTGGTGGATATTAAGGAGGGCACATATTGCATGGAGCACTGGATATGAAGCATAAACAATCAATCTTGGAACACTGAAAAAAAATAAAGTTTATAAAAAAGAATATGATTGCTTTTAAATGAGATAGCATACTGCACAATACCTGGCATAAGTGCTCAATTAATGTTAATTTAAAAACAATAATTTAAAAATTTTTAAAAATAAAAATAATAATTCATAGCAGTATTAGTGTGATGTCATACTATTATTATTGTTGTTATTGTTATTACTATTTCTGTTAGTACAATTAATGCTTACAGAGTGCTCTCTATGTGCTACATACCTTTCCAAGTCCTTTACATATACAGACTTATTTACTCATTTTCCCAAACCCATGAGGTAGGTACTATTGTGTCTCCAGTTTTGCAGATGAGAAAGTTGAGTCACAGAAAGTTCAAGTAGATTGCCCAGTGTGCCTCACAGATGGGAAGGAGAAAGAACATTAACTCTGGCAGTGTCAGGCTCTCAAGGGTAAAAGGCACTCTTGTTACTTTATTCTTGTTTTTTATCACTCCAGAGGGCCAAACCAGCACCAATGTATGTAAACTACTGGGAGGCAGGTATCAGCTCAATAAAAGAAAAAACTCTGAATGATTAAAACTGTATGAAATTTCACACCACAGGATGTAAGGGGGGAAAAGGGTAGAAGTGAAGAAATGAATAAAATGGGGGTTCTCTTGGAAAGAAACCATACAAATGATGAAGCCAACCTTCCATGAAAAGAGTAAAGAAGGCATTGTGAAACTTGGATTTTAAAAGATACACATCACAGAAAAATTTAAAAGTAAAACAGGCATGGAAAAGATACAAAAATGAATATTCATATTCCTATCTAACACAAAGTAAATTAGTTGTTGGAGAAAAGTGACAAAAAGCTCCAAAAATAGGAAAATTTCCATATGAACTTGTTTGGAAACGTACTAGACAGCCTGGGTTTGCAAAAGAAAATGATCCCAGGATCCTCACAGATTTGATAGACACCAATCCTGAAAGTATAAAATACAGAGAGGATAGGTATAGTTTGCTCTCTGGAAGAAAGGGCACCTGCATGAGAAAGTAACATCCAGGCTGATCTGAGTAGATAAAATGCAGGCATGAGGTTGAAGATCATAAAACACCATTAGATCCAAATACACATACTTGTAATGACAAGTATGTTAATATGATTTTAATCCTACTACTCAAGTGTGCGGTCAACAGAATTATTGGATAGTTGGATATGAATATCTTCTGTGCTGAATCTTTTGGGTACTGCAGTCCCAGGACCCAGATATTCGCTGATTTAATGAATTAATATACACTTTCTTGACCAGCAACACCAAGAGGTGGCTGGTTAAGGATTTAGAATCCCAGAAAAATCTCTTTACACACACATGCACACGCACACACATAATAGTATATATAGGGTTGCCTTGCTGGCTCAGTCAGTGGAGCATGTGACTCTTGATCTTGGGGTCATTAAGTTCAAGCCCCATGTGTGGTGTGTTTACTTAAAAATTTTTAAAAATCATATACATATATGTACATATATAATAATGCCACTCTCTCCACCAAGAATTCTCCCATTACAGGTAATAAATACATTTTTAGACTATTTGCACTTAGACAAATCTGTATTTTGATTTGTGAAAATCAAAGTATTCATGTTTTTAATGTACATACTTTACAAACAACTCTTTCTAGAGTTCTAGAACTGAATGATTACTAATTTAGACTGGAGCCTCTATTTGTAATACAGGTTTGGGGGCTCAAAAAAATCCTTCAGTCATGGAAAATTGAAAGCTTATCTTCCATAAAAGTGACAAGAGATCTAAACCATGTTGATAGAGCCTAAACGGCCATGATGGAGTTAGGGATGTGGATTAAAGCTGGTAAAGTTGACATATGGTATTGATTCATTAAGGAAAAACAGTCAAATTTCAGTGGAGGATCTGGACTTTAGCGGAAATAATGGGCCTTGTTGGCTGAAAACGGGAGAATGGGGAGAGAGGTGGTATCAGGGTAAGCAACGGAGAAGAGGCAGTAACACAAAGACTGGATGCTGACCGTCTCTGGTAACCAGGAAAAGGTAAATATAAACAAAGGGGTTGAGTGACGATGGCTGATGTGTTGCGCGTTAGGAAATACTGTCCGGCTGCAGCACGGCCGCCCATGGTCAAAGTGGTAACTGGGGATCTGAGCTCGGCGGTGACGCGCGGCCCTCACGTGACCAGGAGCCTATGTCTGCCCTAGTCCCGCTCTCCTGGTCCTTTTTGCCTGTCCAGACACCGTCTGCCTCCTGCCCTTCGGTCGAGGGAAAGAGCAGAAGGAAGTAAGTCCCCCTGGTCTTCTTAAATCGGTATGAGTGTCGGTGCTGCCCAGTAACCTCTGGGATCGGGATGGCAGAGAGTACCAGGCCTTTCCCTAGACCCAGCCCCGCCCCCCTGCGCCCACATTTTGGTGCAGAAAATGGTGGTCTTGGGGTGAGGTGGGGAAATGAGTGGGGGCCCCTAGGGAACACAGACACAGATTCTAAGTAATCCTTCTCTTCCACTTGCCGCCCGAAAAGAAATGACGAGCACTGCAGGGTGCAGGGTGGTGGGGCACAGAGGACTAAGCTTGAGGTGGGGCGTGGGGGAGGGGAAGCAGAAGGGGCTGGCGTGGGGGCGGCGGCTAGTGCCTAGGAAAGGAACGTGTGTGTCAGTCAGACCTTCCCTCCTCCCCACTCCCCGCCCCCTACCCTGTCCTGCGTCTGTCTGCAGGTCTGCAATTCTGCAGGTCACAGCGGAGCGCCTCGAGGAGAGGACGCTTAGAGCAAACCTCCAGGAGAGGTCCCGGTCGGCGCCAAGGTGGGCAGTGGCGCGGGATGGGGTGCGTGGGAGGACGCTGATGGGAACAGAGTCGGTAGCACCACCGTCCGGCCCCGCCCCTGCCACTGCGGGAGAGGCCTGTGGCAAGGCCTGCTGGGAAAATGGTGGGCTTTCGGGAAGGAGGGGCAAGGGACGCTGCGAGGGGTGGGACACGGCGGGGGTCCCTAGCGCCGCAGAGCCTCTCGACAAGGGTAGGTTGAGGAACCTGTGCCCCGACTCGGGAGAAGGCAGGTTTGGGAACGCGGGGCTGGGGTTTTGATTCAGCTCTCAAGTGTGTTGACTCGACTCTGCCTTGGTTATCTCCTGTGAATAACTGTATTTATAAAGACCATCCTGAACATGGAAAAATCCTGCAAAGAAAATGAAGAACAGCCACAGAGCGCACCCAAGACAGTTGAGGAGCAGCCTCCAGTAGAGCACTCTCCCGAAAAGCAGTCTCCAGAGGAACCATCTTCCGAGGAGCAGTCCTCGGAGGAGGAGTTCTTTCCCGAGGAGCTCCTTCCCGAGCTCCTTCCCGAGATGCTCGTGTCAGAGGAGCGCCCTCCTCAGGAACGCCTTTCTGGAAGGGACCTTTTTGAGGAGCGCCCTCCCATGGAGCAGCCTCCTTGTGGAGTGGGAAAACATAAGCTAGAAGAAGGAAGCTTTAAAGAGAGGCTGGCTCGCTCTCGCCCGCAATTTAGAGGGGACATACACGGCAGAAATTTAAGCAATGAGGAGATGATAAAGGTAGCAGAGGAGATGGAAGAAATGAAAAGAGTGCGCAACAAATTGATGGTTATGCATTGGAAGGCGAGACGGAACCGCCCTTACCCTATTTAATGTGTTCGGCCTTTAATTGTTTTGCCTGATATAAGTATTGCCACCTGAACGTTGCATTTTCTTATATACCTTTCCCCATCTCAATTATAACTTTTCGCGTGGCTTTATTCTAGGTGTTTTACTTGTAACTGGCATTAAATTGGGTTTTCCCCACCCGCAAGCTGCAACTTTCACTTTTTCAATCATGAGTCTCATCCATTTGCATGAAAAGATGTACATTATATAAATATATTGTGAAGTGAAATTTTTGAAAAGTATATGTTGTATCCCATTTTGTAAAAAGAATGTATATTTATATATTAATATGCAAAGAAAAACAGTATATCTTAAATGGCTTAACAGTGGCTATCTGTGCGGTAATAGGGGTTTTGGTTTGTTTTTCATTTTTGCTTCGGAATGTCTTTCAAGACAAACATTTTTTTGTTAAAAAAATATAATGGGAAAAACTTTTAAAATTGTCATTCAGCTTATAAAGGCAATGTGGCACTTAATAAATTCTTGTCAGAACTTTAAAGAAAAGTAAATCCCATGTTTGTTTGTTCTTAAGTAGGCTCTGTGCCCAGCATGGAGCCCAATGAGGGCTTGAACTCACAACACTGTGATCAAGAGCCAGAGGCTTAACAGACTGAGACACCCAGTTGCCCCAATCCCACTTTTTTTTAAATCTCAGGCAGAAGAACAAACCAGGTACCTCTGTTTCACAGTCATTCTTTTCCCATTTAAAGAGGAATAATGCTTGACTTATAAGGCAGCTGTGGAGCCAAATGAAATGAAGATCCTAGAGCTGCCTGATTTTCCCTCACCTGTGCATGCAGGACCCCCAACCCCTATAGATACCCTTCAAATATAGGGGATAGAACCCAAAAGGAGGTTTCACTTACACTCACAAATAATTCCTGTGAGATTCCAGTTGAGTGCCACATTCTCCTGCCCTGCTATTCTCTTCCCTTGGATACTGTCATATCTGCTACTCAGGGCTGCCTCTTCTCCTGGGTCCTTCTCCTTCCATGCCCTGTCCCCCCTACCCGCAGCTAAGGTGCCTGGGTTGCTGATTGCTCTGAAGTCCTTTCTAGGCCAAATAAAAACCTACAGATAAATGGAAAATGTTTCTCCTTCAGCTTTTATATTATACTTATCCAGATGCATATCATCCCAGTCCTGCTTAAACCTCAAAGTCTTAAAGAATTCTTAACAAAATAGTCCCCCCACCCCCACCCCCACCCCCGCCGAAAGTCTCATCTTTTCCTCCCTGGATTCAAACATGAATTCACTGAGATACGGGCTAGGAGACAAATTTGTGCCAGCCATAATGCTGGGTATTCTGAATTGAAACCTCCCTCCCAAAATATTCTCCAAGAATGACTATAGTTTTAGGTGCCTAACATTTGCCCTAGGGTGAATTCTTTCCCAAGGGTTTTCTGGCAGACTTGCCTTAACCAATTCAGCTGACTTGCTCAGCTTGTATAAGTTGAAGAGGAAAGTAAGACTTAGGTTAAAGCTAGGGCATTTCCCTTCTTCCCCACCGCACATCACCAAGAAAGAAGCATTCAAAAGTACTTTGTACTTTGTAAGTCATTAAAGTACTGTATATGTATATACATACAGCTCTATATGCATATACCAGATATTATGATTTCTCAAACTACCCTTATAACACCTAAGATTTTGTTTTATTGATGCTATTAATTCTAGAAACATGGATAGTGGTTAATAATTTTTTAAAATTGTGACCCAGTCATGAACCCTGAATTTCTGTTTAATTGACTGTGTAGTTTCATTGTGTTTACTTCTCTAGAAAGTATGATTTGCAATTCTAGAAGGATCACTTAGGGGAAGAATTGTTACCCCAAATTCAACATTGAAATTATTTACATATCTTAAATATCAGCATTTCTCTTATTAAAAAAATGCAGGGACCCGGGCTCTATCCCAGACCCACTAAATTTCATTTTCTGTCAATTAGCACACAATTTAGAAATCCACTTCCATATGCAATATACTCCTGGTTTTAGTAAAAATAAATTATGACAAAACTAGAATAAAATGCAGATGATTTTATCAGAATTTAAAAGGGTGCAAGGTTCGGGGCACCTGGCTGCCTCCTGATCGTGGGGGTTGTGAGTTCAAGCTCTACACTGGTATTGGGTTTACGTAAAAAAGAGCGAAAGTTTTGTCCAAGCATATTTTTAAGAAACTAAAAACCACCTCATCAGTTTTACTCCATAAAATTTAAATTGCTTGCCACAAAGCAAGACCATATACAGAATAAAAACCTGAGGACAATAAAATAGCAAGATATATTTTTCACAACTGGCATTAAGTAATGTCTTGCATTCCTTCCTTATAAGAAGTAAAATGGATCTGAAATAAATTTAAAGCTCTTTGGTGTTCAGTTCACAAAATGGTGAGCCAGTCCTGTGCCCTTGACCTTTTTGCTTTTTATTTTCCACTGTATGATGCCATTTGGGGGGATCTTCATGTCTCCAGACCATTCTTCAAGGTCATGGCAGCCTGATGGATGCTGGTTGGGCTGGATTCCAGTTGGAGTGAGATAAGTTTCCAGAGGC
>NW_026740444.1:0-8646 GCF_022355385.1 Mustela nigripes | reverse complement strand
ACAGCTTCTTTTATTGAATTATTTAAAAATTGAGATATAATTCACAAGTCTTTAAATTCACTCCCTTAAGATCAGAAAATTCAGTGGTTTCAAATATATTCACAAAGTTGTGCCACCAACACTAGTATCTAATCCCAGCAGGTTCTCTCACTCTCCAGCTTCTTTTAGCCATATTGATCCCTCTCTGACAGGCAGCACCAGCTGAGCAGGCCCCCCCTCAGAGGCATTATCCTCCCCCACCATACATTTCTGACAGGCCTGCAGGAACTGGATGGCCCCCCTCTGAAGGTCTGCATTCCAGTTCTGCTGGGTTCTTCTCTCCCTATGTACGATAACATGCCCCAGGCACCTCCCCTGCTTCAGGTGTGGAATCCTCTCTTGAGGGCTAAGTTTGGATTCTTTGACTTCTTCCATCATGTTACCCTGGGGCGGTAGCTGCCATCTGCCATTATCCCTGTTACCCCGATGTTCACTTTTGCCTTTAAAATACCTGCTTTATGGGCGCCTACGTGGCTCTGTGGGTTAAAGCCTCTGCCTTCAGTTCAGGTCATGATCCCAGGGTGCTGGGATCCGGCGCTCTGCTTGGGCGGGGAGCCTGCTTCCCCCCCTCTCTCTGCCTGCCTCTCTGCCTACTTGTGATCTATGTCTGTCAAATAAATAAATAAATAGATAAACGAATAAATAAATCTTTTAAATTCCTTCAGAATTTGATAAAAATGAACCTCCAGTGAGTTTACCCTCCAGTGAATTAAACCCTCAGTAAAAGTGAGTAGGAATACGTATTTTCTCAAGCACACACCCTAACTCTGTATTACTCTTTAAAAAAAAATATGAGTCTTATACTTCAAAATGGAATTTTACTTATTCATAATTTCCCCAGATTGGAAGTTCAGGTCGCTTGGCTGGGGAAGAATTAAGTGAAGTGTGGTGAATTCATACCATGGAGTAGGACCTGGGAAATAAAAGCCAAAAGTGTATTGGTACACAAAACAGCATTGATGAATCTTAAATGTATTGTACTAAGTAAAAGATAACAGATTCATAAGATTACACATGGTAAGATTCTATGTATGTGACTTTCCAGAAAAGGCAAACTGTAGGCATGAAGAAGAGATAGTAGCTGCCAAAGGAGAAGAGTGGTGAGGAAGTTTGATTTCAAAAGGGTAGCATGAAGGAATTTTGGGGGCTGTGATGAAACAGTTCTGTATTTTGACTGTGGTGGTGGTTACACAGACTTATGTCTTTGCCAAAATTCATAAAACTACAGAATGAATTTTTGTGTACAAAAATTTTAAAAAATTAAATCTCAATGATATCTTACATGTTTTTATTTAAGCATTTGCATTTTTTCAATTCTGATAATGGACTTTTATATCCATTCATTTTCACTTTATATATTGTCATTCATTATATTAGTGCTTAGTTCTGTACCCTATTATAAAATTTTCTTTCTGTTGATTTAAAGATCTCTCTTTAAATTAATACATCTTTTCTTTCAAATAGTAAGAATAGACTTTCCTGGTTTATTTGTTTTTAGCTTTTAAGAAAAATAGAACTGAGTTGTTATTTTTCTTTTTTTTTTAATTTTTTATTTTTTATAAACATATATTTTTATCCCCAGGGGTACAGGTCTGTGAATCACCAGGTTTACACACTTCACAGCACTCACCAAATCACATACCCTCCCCAATGTCCATAATCCCACCCCCTTCTCCCAAACCCCCTCCCCCCGGCAACCCTCAGTTTGTTTTGTGAGATTAAGAGTCACTTATGGTTTGTCTCCCTCCCAATCCCATCTTGTTTCATTTATTCTTCTTCTACCCACTTAAGCCTCCATGTTGCATCACCACTTCCTCATATCAGGGAGATCATATGATAGTTGTCTTTCTCTGCTTGACTTATTTCGCTAAGCATGATACGCTCTAGTTCCATCCATGTTGTTGCAAATGGCAAGATTTCATTTCTTTTGATGGCTGCATAGTATTCCATGGTGTATATATACCACATCTTCTTGATCCATTCATCTGTTGATGGACATCTAGGTTCTTTCCATAGTTTGGCTATTGTGGACATTGCTGCTATAAACATTCGGGTGCATGTGTCCCTTTGGATCACTACATTTGTATCTTTAGGGTAAATACCCAATAGTGCAATTGCTGGGTCATAGGGCAGTTCTATTTTCAACATTTTGAGGAACCTCCATGCTGTTTTCCAGAGTGGCTGCACCAGCTTGCATTCCCACCAACAGTGTAGGAGGGTTCCCCTTTCTCCGCATCCTCGCCAGCATCTGTCATTTCCTGACTTGTTGATTTTAGCCATTCTGACTGGTGTGAGGTGATATCTCATTGTGGTTTTGATTTGTATTTCCCTGATGCCGAGTGATATGGAGCACTTTTTCATGTGTCTGTTGGCCATCTGGATGTCTTCTTTGCAGAAATGTCTGTTCATGTCCTCTGCCCATTTCTTGATTGGATTATTTGTTCTTTGGGTGTTGAGTTTGCTAAGTTCTTTATAGATTCTGGACACTAGTCCTTTATCTGATATGTCGTTTGCAAATATCTTCTCCCATTCTGTCAGTTGTCTTTTGATTTTGTTAACTGTTTCCTTTGCTGTGCAAAAGCCTTTGATCTTGATGAAATCCCAAGAGTTCATTTTTGCCCTTGCTTCCCTTGCCTTTTGCGTTGTTCCTAGGAAGATGTTGCTGCGGCAGAGGTCGAAGAGGTTGCTGCCCGTGTTCTCCTCAAGGATTTTGATGGATTCCTTTCGTACATTGAGGTCCTTCATCCATTTTGAGTCTATTTTTGTGTGTGGTGTAAGGAAATGGTCCAATTTCATTTTTCTGCATGTGGCTGTCCAATTTTCCCAGCACCATTTATTGAAAAGGCTGTCTTTTTTCCATTGGACATTCTTTCCTGCTTTGTCGAAGATTAGTTGACCATAGATTTGAGGGTCTATTTCTGGGCTCTCTATTCTGTTCCATTGATCTATGTGTCTGTTTTTGTGCCAGTACCATGCTGTCTTGATGATGACAGCTTTGTAATAGAGCTTGAAGTCCGGAATTGTGATGCCACCAACGTTGGCTTTCTTTTTCAATATCCCTTTGGCTATTCGAGGTCTTTTCTGGTTCCATATAAATTTTAGAATTATTTGTTCCATTTCTTTGAAAAAGATGGATGGTACTTTGATAGGAATTGCATTAAATGTGTAGATTGCTTTAGGTAGCATAGACATTTTCACAATATTTATTCTTCCAATCCAGGAGCATGGAACATTTTTCCATTTCTTTGTGTCTTCCTCAATTTCTTTCATGAGTACTTTATAGTTTTCTGAGTATAGATTCTGTGTCTCTTTGGTTAGGTTTATTCCTAGGTATCTTATGGTTTTGGATGCAATTGTAAATGGGATTGACTCCTTAATATCTCTTTCTTCTGTCTTGCTGTTGGTGTAGAGAAATGAGCATCTCATATTTTGCTGTTAACAACCTGCTATCTCCCCCTCAAATAATATGATTTTTAGTTGCCCAGCACTATATAAAGAGAATGTCTGTCATCTTTCAAATCCATCTACAAGTGTCTACTAACCACTTTCTCCACCAGATAGTGTACTGAACAGCCCCTGGTCAGTGGTCCTTGGAGTGCTTACTCTAAGAGTGATCAATATTGACATATCTGTAGACAAATCAATCAATAAATGAATTCAAAAGGGGACAGGTTCGCCCAAAATTGACTTCTGACTTATGCACCACGTATTGTTTTCTTTTTACTTCAGTGTGTTTGTGTGTGCGTGTGTGTGTGTGTGTGTGAGAGAGAGAGAGAGACTTGAGATCTGTTCTTCATTTAATCCACCCGTATGATTCTAACTCATTAATTAAATATTAAACTTTCTAAGCTGTTATATGCCATGCACTGAATATGCATTCCCTGTAAATTTAGAATACAAATGTAACAAGCCATATAAATTAAGGAGTCATCACTCACATAAAATCATTTGTTTCTTTTGCTATAAAAGAAAGCAATCCTGCTTTGGGGCCTGGGAGGCTCAGTGGGTTAAGTGTCCGACTCTGGTTTCAGTTCAGGTCGTGATTTCAGGGTGGTGAGATCAAGCCCCGAGTTGGGCTCTGTGCTCAGTGTGGCATCTGCTTGAGATTCTGCCTCTTCCTCTCCCTCTGTCCCTCCCCTACTTGCTTTCTCTCCCTTTATCTCAAATAAATAAATAAGGTTAAAAAAAAAGCAATTCTGCTTTCTTCACACCTCATCAGAAGATACTAATAACTGAATAACTTGTAACCAGGAACATCTCGGACCAAAAAGCTAAGAGGAAGCCAATGCGGGCAGACTGGTGAAATGATGCCTCCATGCCTGGGACAGAGGTTCCGTCATTTGAGAAAAAATATCAGAGGTCAAGAAAGTGAAACAAAATAGAAAGGCACATGGGCATTTAAAATAAAAAAAAAAAAGGAGGACTTAGGATTAGTTTGTGATTTTTAAGAATTGGTTGCTACAAACTGTGGAGAAATGTGGATCCCTTACTTATCTACTTATTTTAATAAGAGCACAGGCTCAGGGTTTCATCCCAGAAGCAAAGCCTCAGAGAGTGGTCCAGAGGGAACCTTTTGCCCCACCCAATCCCTGTAGGCACAGAACCATCCCCCTTACAACAAAGGCATGCACTGCAGAGATTGTATTGGTAATATTACTGGAGGGTCATGGGAGCCACAAGGGCTGGCTGAAATGCCATTCCTAACAGGAGATGGCCATTCCAGGCACCCCAAGAGCTGGCTGTTCCCCCCTCCCCCAAATTCATGTCTGCCAGCTCCGGGCACTGGCTGAAGAACAGGGGTTGGCCAAGGCCAACAACTGCCTACTTCTGGAGACAAAAGAAACCAGCAGAGCTCTGGCACTCATTCAGAGTCAGACCATGGGAGGCTTCCTGAACATGAGACACAGAGTGGTTTTCTTCAGAAGACATCTGCTGAATTTTGTGTGGAAGGAGCCTGTGATGCCAAAGCTTCTGAAAAGCAGAGTAAGATCTCCTATAGGCTCAGGGTCTTCAGGAAAGAAAGACCTGTGGCAGTAGGTGCCTGAGATGAGACCTCTACGGGGAGGAGAAATTAGACACTGATGGTCTACACTTGACCTTAGCCTGAAGGTTTCTGCTGCATTTGGTGGGAGACCTCTAATATGGACATTTGCATGAGATTAGAGTGACAAATTTAGAGACATTGAGTGGGGGGAGTGTTGAAGCGATTTCTTCACTGAAGACTTTTGAGAGATTTTGAAGCTGTTGTCTTTTTGGCTCAAAGGAAGGTGGAAAAAGGAAGTGGATCTTCTCAACCCAACCAGATCCACCATGGGTTCTCAACTAAAAGGACTAGAGGGGAACTGAAGGTACACTGAATCTCACTGATGTTTACCCAAACTGCCACCCAGTTCTGATCGAGTGTAACTCTGACTGGTGTAAGGCTAAATACCCATCTGAGAAAAAAAAAAAGGAAATGTAAGATGTTCCCTGGTGCATAAAGGAAGGAGAACTCTGTCCTCCTAATGTCTCTGTATCATTTTGTTTAGGAAATTTGAAGTTGTAAGTGCTCTGTCCACCTCTACAAGGTGTGCAAAAGCTAAATTGGGACTCTTGGCATCCCAAGAATGTCCTTCTTGAAGATCTTGGAGGTATCTCTTCAAAATACAAACACCAAGGAGTAGGACACCCCATCTTTCTGTTTCAGGGGGGTTCAAGTTTCAACCCTTAGCTCCAAGTGGTAACTTCCTGTTTGTGAAAAAGACACCGCAAGTTCTAATTTTCTTTTTGATAGTTAGGACAATGTACAAGGATGAGTATCCCTGGTTGTGGGAAAGGGTGGGATTCTATTCTGCCTTTGCAATATCTTTAGTGGATTGTCTAATGGTTATACAATATCAGTTTAATGCTTACTCAATAACAAAACTATTCTCTTGCTTTTTACAAAAAAATTGGGTAAATATTTTCTGGGTTGGCAGCAGGCTTTATTTTGGTGTTTTCCCAAAACTTGATGTGGGGAACCAGCCCCCACACATCCTCTGACATAGAAGAACCCCTCCAATAGTGGGGAACATCCCTGGGTCCTCTAAGGATGTAACTGGAACACTCTCAGCATAGAGCCATGCAAAGAGGCAAGATGATGGAGCTGCTAAACAAGAGAGACAAGGGATGATAGAAACAGAATCACAGATGACCTAGCTGTTAGCAGTGGCAGACAAGGGCTGATAGAAACAGAATCACAGGGGCGCCTGGGTGGCTCAGTGGATTAAGCCGCTGCCTTCGGCTCGGGTCATGATCCCAGGATCCTGGGATCGAGCCCCGCATCGGGCTCTCTGCTCTGCGGGGAGCCTGCTTCCTCCTCTCACTCTCTGCCTGCCTCTCGCTGACTTGTGATCTTTGTCTGTCAAATAAATAAATAAAATAAATCTTTAAAAAAAAGAAAAAAAAAAAGAAACAGAATCACAGATGACCTAGCTGTTAGCAGTGGCAGACAAGGGCTTTTAAATAACTGACTGATGTATTCAAGAGACATATGGAGAAGATGGATCAGAGAATTGGAATGTATGAAAGTCAAATAAGCATTCTAGAACTGAAACCATACAGTATCTTAAATTATGATATCAGTGGATGAAAATAAGAGTAGATTGGACAGGATTGTTGCACCTGAAGACAAATCAATAGAAAATATCCAAAGTAAGTAGGCAAGAAAATAAGCATGGGGCAAAATAAAATTATAAGAGACATGTAGAACATGTTCAAACTTTCTACGGGATGTGTAATTGGAATCTCAACGGAGAGAAGAAACAGAATAAAGCAGAAGCAAAACTCAAAACGTTTAAAGAAATACTGGCCAAGGACTTTCCAGAACTAATGAAAAAATATTAACCCAGAGGTATTTGGTGAGTCAAAATGAAAATAACAAAACAAGACAAAACACCAGACCTTGTGAAAGACCCTCGATCCGCACCCAAGAAGCAGACACCAAGCCTCCACTGGATGCAAGTTGCAAGAGGTTTATTGGTTACACAGGCGCCTCCGGACGCATCAGCCTTTGTGGACTGAGTGCGCCGGGCTAAGTTGGGGAGCAGATTATATAGGGCAAGGGTTGGGGTGGCGGGAAGCAAGCTTACAGAAGGAGATGCATGGTTACAGGGATCTGATTGGTTAACTTAAATCAAGCATTGTCAGGCACTGGGTTTAAGGCAAGGACACAACGGTTTGTTCTGGTGGGCCTTGGCTCAGCACTCTGGAAAGTCCCAGGTCACTCTGCTCCTCATTTGTCTTCCCTTTTGACAGGCCAGTTGACTATAGACATCCTGGTATGGGTTGCCATCTGGCTATGGGGACAATAGGTTACTTAATCAAGCCTTCAGCAAGGGGAGAGGGGTCTTTCACTTGGTCTTTTTAAGTAAAACCATTTAAAATCAATGACAAAGTGAGGCACCTGCCTGGCTCAGTTGGAAGACTGTGCAACTCTTGATTTCAGGGTTGTGAGTTCAAGCCCTGTGCTGGCTATAAAGTTTCCTCAACAAATAAACTTAAAAAAAAAAAAAACCTGTGAAAAAAAAAAGAAATCTTTAAGGCAGCTAAAAAAGAGCCAGAACACTGAAATATTCCTTTCCTTCCTAACTACTTCATCAAACCATTTAAAATATAAATACAAATGGAACCACCACACTGAAGAACTCTTACTACTGTAGCAGAGGTTATATATACATGCTTGTAGAAGACTGTTCCTGTGGAGTGAGGTTTGTTATTTAATTTGTGAGTATATTTTACTCTTATGAATATGGTTCTGAAAGCAGGACCTTTGGATGAGAAGGCAAAATCATAAAGCAAAGAGGCTCTCAGCTGGAAAGTCATAGACATCAACCTCCAAGGGGCAAAGTTCAGAAGAGAAATAAGTCTGGTGCAGAGGAGACACGCAAGAAGAAGCTGGGAGTCCAGATGCCTGAGAGCACTGGAACTAAGAACGGTTACATTTGTAAACACACTGACAAGGAAAAGTGTATGGTAAGAAGGGTGTGGTGTTTTGGTTTTTTCCAAATGAATAGCCAATTGATCTTTCACCTTTTGATTCATTCACCCCTATTTCACCGATTTGAAAGCACATTTTTATTATATACAGATGTGTCCTTTGGTGTGGCTGTCACATTTTTAGGCCCTGTATTCCTGTCTCCACTATTCTACTGGTGGTACACAATGTGGATGGGCCTACCATAGGACACCACCCTACTACCCCACACTGATGATTTCACTGTTCTTCACTTTCTGCTTTTTGCTGCTGTGTATAAACTCCTTGTGAATTCCAGTGGTTCTAGTAACATTTTGTCATGTCACGCTTTGTGCCCCATCCTGAGCACTATTCCTTTATTAAAACCAGCAAAATGGGGGCACCTGGGTGGCTCAGTGGGTTAAAGCCTCTGCCTTCGGCTCAGGTCATGATCCCAGGGTCCTGGGATGAAGCCCCGCATCGGGCTCTCTGCTCCGCAGGAAGCCTGCTTTCTCCCCTGTCTCGGCCTGCCTCTCTGCCTACTTGTGATCTGTCTGTCAAATAAATAAATAAAATCTTAAAAAAATGGCAAAATGGTTTTGGGTTACATCCATGTTTATATATGTAGCTCTGAC
>NW_026740443.1:0-8648 GCF_022355385.1 Mustela nigripes | reverse complement strand
GGGTTTGGGAGAAGGGGGTGGGATTATGGACATTGGGGAGGGTATGTGATTTGGTGAGTGCTGTGAAGTGTGTAAACCTGGTGATTCACAGACCTGTACGTCTGGGGATAAAAATATATGTTTATAAAAAATAAAAAATAAAAAATTTAAAAAAAAGATGTAGTTCCACATGAAGGCTATAAAAATGAGGATAAACAAGGCAGAATCAGTGTTATAGAAAAATAAAATGACAGAAAATAAGGAATATGAAAAGAAAAGGTAAGAAAACTATTAGATCACAAAGGGAGGTTTAGAGAATTCAGCAGCTCTATAACCTGAAATGATAATGGCATACTAGGGGTCTTAGAAGATGAGGAGTAGGAGAGAGGGGCTAAAGATTATTTGAGAATTATATATAGCTGAGAACTTCCCTAATCTGGGGAAGGAAACAGATGCTCGAGACCAGGAAGTGCAGAGAACACTCTGCAAAATTTAAAAAAAAAAAGTGAACAATTCAACATATACTAGTGAAGTTTGAAAATTTCAAAGATAAAAAGAAAATCCTAAAAGCATCTTGAGACAAGAGTTCCTTAACCTACTAGGGTAGATGCATAATGCTGGAAGCAGACCTGTCTAGGGAGACCTGGCGGGATAAAAATGATTTGCATGACATATTTCACAGACAAAATGAGAAAAAATACAGAGCCAAGAATCTTTATTCAGTAAGGTTGTCATTCAGAATGGTAGAGGTAAAGAGTTTCTAGGACAAACAAAAATTAAAGGAATTTGTGAGCAGTACACCAGCCCTGCAAGAAAAATTCAAGGGGTTGCTTTGAGCAAAGACAAGAAAGAAAGAGAGACATTTAACAGGAACAGTGATTTTACAAGTAATACACTGGCACTAAGTTCATACCTTTCAAGAATTATTTTGAATGTAAATGGACTAAAAGCTCCAATCAAAAGACATAAGTATTAGAATGCATAAAAACAAGACCCACCAATATGCTGCTTATATGAGACTCATATAAGCTGCATATGTGAGACACCTCCAGATTTAATGTGAGGGGGTGGACAACAATTTATCATCACAATAGACATCAAAAGAAGGCTGGAACAGTGATCTCTATTCAGACAAACTAGATTTTAAAACAAAGACTCTAATAAGAGATGTAGAAGGATACTGTATCTTAATTAAGAAGTCTATACAACAAGAAGATCCACCAATTATAAATATTTATACCTCTAACCTGGACACAGCCTATTATACAAACCAATTCAAAAGAAAATTAAAGAAACTAATTGACAATAACACAAAGATAGTAGAGGACATTAACAACGCACTCAAAGCCATAGACAGATCATCTAAACAGAAGATGAACAAGGAAACAAAGGCTTTGAATAACACAGTGGACCAGAGGTACTTAAGAGATACATTCAGAGCATTCCATCCTAAAGCAGCAGAATACACTTTCTTCTCAAGTGTACATGGAACACTCACCAGGTCTCGACTAGTACAAAAAGGTTCAAAGCATACCATGCATATTTTCCGATTACAATGCTATAAAACGTGAAGTCACTGACAAGAAAAAAAAAATTGGAATGACCACAAATACATAGATGTTAAAGAACATCTGAATGAAGAATGAATGGGTTGACCAATAAATTAAAGAAGAATTTAGGGGCACCTGGGTGGCTCAGTGGGTTAAAGCCTCTGCTTTCGGCTCAGGTCATGATCTCAGGGTCATGGGATGGAGCCCCACGTTGGGCTCTCTGCTCAGCAGGGAACCTGCTTCCTCCTCTCTCTCTGCCTACCTCTCTGCCTACTTGTGATCTCTGTCTGTCAAATAAATAAATAAAATCTTTAAAAAAATAAAAAAAAATTTAAAAAAAAGAAGAATTTAAAAAGTACATGGGACCACATGAAAATGAAAATACAACAGTTTAAAGCTTTGGGGATGCAGCAAAGGTGGTTCTAAGAGGCAAGTATACAGCAATGGAAGCCTTCCTCAAGAAGCAAGAAAAATCTCAAATACAGAGCCTAACCTTACACCTAAAGAAGCTGGAAAAAGAATAGCAAATAAAACCTAAATTCAGCAGGAGAAGAGAAGTAATAAAGTTTAGAGCAGGAATCAATGATATACAAATTAAAAAAAATAAAAAAACAATGTATACCAGATTAATGAAACTAGGAGCTGATATTTTGAAAGAATTTATAAAATTGATAAGCCCTAGTCAGACTTATGAAAAAGAACAGAGAAAGGACCCAAATTAATAAAATCATGAATGGAAGAGGAGAAATCACAACCAATACTGAGGAAATAAAAAAATTCTAAGAGAATAATATGAAAAATTATATGCCAAGAAATTAGGTGATCTGGAAGAGTTGGATAAATTCCTAAAAACATAAACTACCACACTGAAACAAGAAGAAACAGAAAACCTGAACAGACACATCACCAGTAAAGAAATTGAGTTAGTAACCAAAAATTTCCCAACAAATAAGTTTCTAGGGCTGGATGTCTTTCCAGGGCAATTCTACCAAACATTTAAAGAAGAATTAAGACTTATTTTTCTGTGTCTGTTTAAAAAAATAGAAATGGAAGGAAAGCTTCCAAAGTAATTCTTTGAGTGCAGCATTACCTTGATACCAAAACCAGATGAAGACCCCACTAAAATAGAAATTACAGAACAATATTCCTGATGAACATGGAAACAAAAATCCTCAATAAGATACTAGCTAATAGGATCCAACAGTCCATTTAAAGGATTATTCACCATGACCAAATCGAATTTATTCCTGAGCTGCAGGGGAGAATCCACATCCAAAAATCAATGTGATACACCACATTAATAAAAGAAAGGACAAAAAAATCATCTTCTCAATTGATGCAGAAAAAGCATTTGACAAAATATAGCATCCTTTCTTGATGAACACTCTCTGCAGTATAGGAATAGAGGAAACATACCTCAATATCACAAAAGCGATATATGAAAGACCCACAGGTTATATCATCCTCAATGGGGAAAAACAGATCTATTCCCCTAATGTCAGCATCATGACAGGGATGTCCAATATATTATGTTCAACATAATACTAGAAGTTCTACCCTCAGCAATCTTACAACAAAAATAATATAAAAGGAATCTAAAGATTACAGAGATGTAGGAGACCCTGTTTCAAATGGTCCCCTAAAGTGAACTAAATATCTACTAGAACACTTGAACACCCATGAAATCAGCCTGAGATGTAGGATTAAACACTGCTGGATCTCTACAGGGGCAGAAGACATCAGTGAAGAGGTAAAACTGAGTGGGAAAGCTTGGACTGATATCAAAGAATAAACAGAAGGGAGAGGGAGCCACCAGAAACAATCAGTTGGAAAGTAATACCTAAATAGGAAAGTGCCCTATGGTTGGGGATGAACATTAACCTGGAGTCTGGTTAAAAGCACTCACAAAGAGCAAAAGATCTTAAGGGCAACTGATGGAATCAGATGATCATGGGTATGGGCCTAATGCCACGGACCCAGGACAACCACCACCAGCAACACCCATGCTGGAGAGACTGAGGCATAGCCTCCAATTCCCAGTTCCTGAGCCCCCAGCTGTGTGCTGCTTGCATCACTGCTCAGCTGAGTGCATTCCGACCCACCCGTGAGGGAGTCTGGTGGGCACTCTCTAGAACCATACCCATTTGGGCATTGCACACATGGTGTGAATGGGGTTTGACCATACTCCCTGCCCATGCCTAAGAAAGCTTGTAGTGGGCACTAACTGGCGGTCTCTAGGACCAGCCATGGGTCTGGATGCTCCCAGCCTGCACCTGAAGGAACTCAGCATGATCTCTGGTCTGGATCCCTTAGCACACCCCATGGTATGGTGTGGGCCTGGTCCCCAGACAGCAGTGCGGCAAATGCAGGAATTGGAAGTGGGCTCCCTGGACCAAAATCACTTGCAGTTTTAGTGGCACGGGGGTGCAGAGACAAGTGGGCACTTTGGACAACCCTGGGGGTGCACACTGCCTGTGGGAGTTTGAACCACTCAGCAGAGTTTGCAGAGGGGGAGTCTATGTGTTCTAGACCATCCAGAGGGGAGCAGACTGAGGCTTCTCTCTGAGGTGGAGGTATGGGTGCAGTTTGCTTTCCACTAAACTTCTGTAAAGCTGCAAAAAGCCACCAAAAAAACCCCACAACAAAACAAATGAACAATCAGAGTCAAGACAGTGGAGGAGTAGCAGACTCAGATGACATCAGGTCACAGGAGTTCAGCTAGATAGTTATCAAATGACTCTGAACACCTACAAACCCAATAGGAGATGGAAGAGAAGAAGAGCAGCAATACTAGAAACAGAAAATTGACCACTTTCCGAAAGGTAAGATGTACAGACAAGTGAATCCAAAGTGATGGGAAGATAGACCCTAGGGGGAGCAGTTGGCTCCCAGCAAGGATTGGGGAAATGGAGCACAAAATCTGAAATTTTAGAAATCTGCTCCACTGAGGAACATCATTCAAGAAGCTAAGCAGGGGTAGAGCCCTTATGGGGACAGTGTGGTCACAGGTCCTGCAGGGTGATGGAAGGATTAGGGGTGTCTGAGTGTAGCAGAGATTGCAGGTATCAAAGCAGGGAAGCCAGCTACAGATATGGAGCCAAGGAGTGAGCTCTCAACTCAAGGTTACCTTAAACTGTGATCCATGGCACTGCCAAGACACTGCTCTTTGAGCAGGGACTCCATAAGTGGCAGATCCAGGGAAACCCACCTTCATCTGCCAGAAAAGCAGAGCAGCAGGAATCTGCTGGGTTTGGAGACTCCAAAAGGGACCGTGTGCCAGAGACAGAAATGCTTGGTCACAGGCACTACACAGAATGTGGAAAAGTTAAAAAAAAAAATTGTAAACATCAAACCAGCTCAACAGGAAATATTGAGAGGGGTCCTCTAAACTGAGGAGGTGGAAAACAATTTACCGTGCTAATAGACATCAAAAGAAAGCTGGGGTGTTAATCCTTATATCAGACAAATTAGATTTTAAGCCAAAGACTATAATAAGAGATGAGAAATAACACTACATCTTACTCAAAGAGTCTGTCCAACACGAAGATCAAACATTGGGAGCAGCCAACTATATAAACCAATTAATAACAAAATCAAAGAAATACATCAACAATAATAAAATAATAGGGGATTTTAACAATCCCCTTACTGAAATGGACAGATCATCCAAGCAAAAGATCAACAAGGAAATAAATTCCTTAAATGACACATTGGACCAGATGGACATCACAGATATATTCAGAACATTCCATTCCAAAGCAACAGAATACACATTTTTCTTTAGTGCACATGGAACATTCTCCAGAATAGATCACATCCTGGGTCACAAATCAGGTCCCAATTGGTACCAAAAGATAGGAATCATTCCCTGTGTATTTTCAGACCAGAATGCCCTGAAGCTAAAACTCAATCACAAGAGGAAAGTTGGAAAGAATCCAAATACATGGAAACTAAAGAGCATCCTTCTAAAGAAGGAATGGGTCAATCAAAAGATTAAATAAGAATTGAAAAACTTAATGGAAACAAATGATAATGAAAACACAACTGTTCAAAATCTGTGGGACACAGCAAAAGCAGTCCTGAGAGGAAAATATATAGCAATGCAAGCCTTTCTCAAGAAACAAGAAAGGTCTCAATTACACAACATAACCCTACACAAAAAGGAGCTAGAGAAAGACCTGCAAAGAAAGCCCAAACCCAGCAGGAAAAGAGAAATAATAGAGAGCAGAGCAGAAATCAATGAAATAGAACCGCCATCCTCCCAAAAAAACCACAGTAGAACAAATCAAGGAAAATAGGAACTGGTTCTTTGAAAGAACTAAGATTTATAAAATCCTGGCCAGACTTATAAAAAAGAAAAGAGGAAGGACCCAAATAAATAAATTTATGAATAAAAGAGAAGAGATCACAACCAACACCAAAGAAATCCACACAATTATAAAAATGTATTATCAACAACTATTGCCAGCAAATTGGGCAATCTGGAAGAAATGGATGCACCCTAGAGACATATAAACTACAAAAACTGAACCAGGAAGAAAAAGAATACCAGAATGGACTTATAACCAGTAAGGAGAGTGAAGCGGTCATCAAAAATCTCCCAACAAACAAGAGCCCAGGGCCAGATGGCTTCCCAGAGGAATTTTACCAAACATTTAGAGAAGAATTAATACCTATTCTCCTGAAACCATTCCAAAAAATAGAAATGGAAGGAAAACTTCCAAACTTATTATATGAGGCCAGCATTGCCTTGATCTCAAAGCCAGACAAAGACACCACTGAAAAAGAGAATTGCAGACCAATATCCTTGATGAACACAGATGTGAAAATTCTCACCAAAATACTAGCCAATAGGATCCAACAGTACATTAAAAGGGTTATTCAGCACGGCCAAGTGGGATTTATTCCAGGGTTGCAAGATTGGTTCAACATCCACAAACCAATCAATGTGATATGATATATTAATAAAAGAAAGAACAAGAACCATATGATACTCTCAACAGATGCTGAAAAAGCATTTGAAAAAATACAGCATCCTTTCTTGATGAAAACCATTCAAAGTGTAGGGATAGAGGATACATACCTCAATATCACCAAAACCATCCATGAAAAACCCACAGCGAAAATCATTCTCAATGAAGAAAAACAGAGTTTTTCTGCTAAAGTCAGGAACATGGCAGGAATGTCCATTATCATCACTGCTATTCAACATAGTAGGAGAAGTCCTAGCCTCAGCAATCAGACAACAAAATGAAATTAAATACATCCAAATCAGCAAAGAAGAAGTCAAACTATCACTCGTTGCAGGTGAAATGATACTTTATGTGGAAAACCCAAAAGACTACACTCCACATCTGCTAGAATTTGTACAGAAATACAGTAAAGTGTCAGAATATAAAATCAATGCAGAGAAACCATTTGCATTTCTATAAAACAACAAGAAGACAGAAGAAACAGAAATTAAGTAGTCAATCCCAATTACAATTGCACCCAAAACCATAAGATACCTAGGAATAAACCTAACCAAAGAGGCAAAGAATCTATACTGAGAAAACTATAAAGTACTCATGAAAGAAATTGAGGTAGACACAAAGAAATGTAAAAAAGTTCAGTGCTCATGGATTGGAAGAACAAATATTGTGAAAATGTCTATGCTACCTAAAGCAATCTACACATTTAATGCAATCCCTATCAAAATACCATCTTTTCTTTTCAAAGAAATGGAACAAATAATCCTAAAATTTATATGGAACCAGAAGAGACCTCAAATAGCCAGAGGGAAGTTGAAAAAGAAAGCTAAAGTTGGTGGCATCACAATCCAGACATCAAGCTCTATTACAAAGCTGTCATCATCAGTACAGTATGGTACTGACACAAAGCAGATAGATTAATGGAACAGAATAGAGAGCCCAGAAATAGACTCTCAACTCTATGGTCAGCTAATATTTCACAAAGCAGGAAATAATGTCCAATGGAAAAAAAGCAGTTTCTTCAACAAACAGTGCTGGCAAAATTGGACAGCCACATGCAGAAAAATGGAACTGGACAATTTCCTTACAGCACACACAAAAGTAGAGTCCAAATGGATGAAAGACCTCAATGTGAGAAAAGAATACATCAAAATCTTTGAGGAGAACACAGGCAGCAACCGCTTTGAGCTCATTCGCAGTAAGTTTTTCCTAGAAACACTGCCAAACGCAAGGGAAGCAAGGGCAAAAATGAACAATTGGGACTTCATCAAGATGAAAAGCTTTTTGTGTGTGTGTTAAGTTTGAGGAGTTCTTTATAGATACTGGATATCAACCTTTTGTCTGTACTGTCATTTGCAAATATCTTCTCCCATTCCGTGGATTGCCTCTTTGTTTTCTTTTTTTTTAAATTTTTTCAATTTATTTATTTTCAGAAAAGCAATATTCATTATTTTTTCATCACACCCAGTGCTCCATGCAATGCATGCCCTCTATAATACCCACCACCTGGTACCCCAACCTCCCACCCCCCCACCACTTCAAACCTCTCAGATTGTTTTTCAGAGTCCATAGCCTCTTTGTTTTCTTGACTGTTTCCTTTGCTGTGCAGAAGCTTTTGATTTTGATGAAGTCCCAAAGGTTTATTTTCACTTTTGTTTCCTTTGCCTTTGGAGACATACCTTGAAAAAGTTTGCTGTGGCTGATATCGAAAAGATTACTGCCTATGTTCTCCTCTATGATTCTGATGGATTCCTGTGTCACATTGAGGTCTTTTACCCATTTTGAGTTTATCTTTGTGTATGGTGTAAGAGAATGGTTGAGTTTCATTCTTCCACATATAGCTGCTCAGTTTTCCCAGCACCATTTATTGAAGAGACTGTCTTTTTTCCACTGTATATTCTTTCCTGTTTTGTTGAAGATTATTTGCCCATAGAGTTGGGGTCCATATCTGGGCTCTCTACTCTGTTCCACTGGTCTATGTGTCTGTTTTTATGCCAGTACCATGCTGTCTTGGTGGTCACAGCTTTAGAGTAAAGCTTGAAATCAGGTAACATGATGCCCCCAGCTTTATTTTTGTTTTTCAACATTTCCTTAGCGATTCGGGGTCTCTTCTGATTCCATACAAATTTTTGGATTATTTGCTCCAGCG
>NW_026740442.1:1248-8676 GCF_022355385.1 Mustela nigripes | reverse complement strand
CGGACTTCTTCCATCCCACAGAATGACCCCAAACTCTTTGGACTGGGCCAAAGCCCCAGAGAGTAAGACTCGTTCATTTCCCATGAAGTCACCCGGAAATTTCACGACCATGAGTGACACGATATCCAGAGACAAAAACTTGTGCAAGAGCCTCACTCGCCCTTTTTTCATATCCCGAAGAGTTCTCCTCATGGTCTGTAGATCAGTCCTGCCATACCTATGACCCGAAACATAAGCCGAGTTTGTGTTTTCAGACAACTGTCCAAAATGCCCTGGCATACACACCCTACAGGCTCAGGCCCCTGGAGCCAAACCTGACGTCTGTGCTTGCCCTCTCCAAGGGAATTGTATCTGCCCATTCCAATGGCCACAACCCTACTAAGAGGATAAACCTCCGAAGTCCCTGAGGCCATTGAATATTTGTTGCTTACCAGGACATACAGGGGCAATCAGGGCCCATCTGAGCACCTACCTGCACTCAGACCCATACTGATGTCCACCAGATATAAAAAGGAACGAACAGGCCCCTAGGCACCTATCGGATCCATTGCTTTGGTTTCCAGGCATCTCTCCTCAGAGGAATGGATTTCAATAACAGCATAGGCCTGTTTCTTGACTCACCCATCAGAACAAACCTCATCTACACATGGGAAACTTGCATGATGGAGCAGTGTGAAAGCCTCTCTTTAGGAGAACGCTTCAGGGCCCCAGTGCCAATGCTTCATTCCAAGGTCTCCATAGACACAAAGTCATATTAGGACACATCCACGGGAGAGTCCATTTCAACTCAGCCTCCTCGGTTGCTCCCCGAGATCCAGCAGATCTACCTGTCTTCTTGCTTGGAGACAATTGGAATGCGAGGTCGACTACGCAGCCATCCATCCTTAGAACCCTGCTAAGAAATCGTTGTCCTGGAGCCAACCAACAGGTATCAATTGTCCTGCAGAAGAGTCTTTGCAGTTGGGAGCTTCTCACAACTCCCATCATGGGAAAACCCCCATGGCCTCGTGATCCAACCCCCTTCAAGAAGGGGCCATCAGGGACAGAATGTCCAACCTGAGCGATTGTCTGATCCTTGCCCTGACTTCAGATGCACGAGATCTCCATTCAGGTCTGTAGATTGTGCCTGCCATATCCTCACCCAGAAAGCTAGGCCTAGCTTGGGTTCTCAGACTTCCATCCTCAGACTACTGGCCCGCAAGCCCTCCCGTTTGGCAATTCAGAACTACAAAGCAGCACCCTGCCTGCCCTCCAGAAGAAAAACATTGCCCTCTGGGGCTACCCAGAAACCCCAAATTAGGATCAATGGGGCACGCCATTCGGCTGTACCCCAAATATATAGGCTGACCTGGGCACTAATGCCCTTTCTGACACAGCGAGAGCCTGGACCTCCTGGCCCCACCCAGACAGCTGGCCGCATACTGAGCACATCGGACCCGCCATGGCCTTAGGTCGTCATCTCTTCTCAACCTCGGTTGTCAGGCTTCAGAACCTAGACCTCAACTCCAATCAAGGCCCGGTTTTGAAAATGATGCAGAAATCAGAACACTTTCCCCATCGCAAGAAATCTTGTGGTTGGCATGTTGTCCAAGGTTCAGTGTAGTTGTAGCCAGTGTGGCCCATGAGGCCCGGCCCATGCTTACGGGATACATTGGACACAAAAACACATTGTGACCCTCAGCCTGAGCCCAGTCCTCAGGTAAGTCCTCTCAGTGGCTGGATGGAGAGACAGCATATTGGGCTAGCCATGCCCCTAGGCCCCAATTTTTAAACATAGTTCGGGTTGTCCCTTCACTCTTCCCCAGGGCTCTGCTTTGGAATTCCTCTTTTGGTGGGACACCTGAGGTAACAAATCAGAAAGGAGTCCTCCCATCCCACAGATTGACGAAAAACAATTGGGATCGGGCCAAGTCCACAGAGAGCAAGATTCGTCCATGGCCCATGAGGCCTCCCCAATAATCCACGGCCATCGCTGATACAAAATCCAGAGACAAAAGCCTGAGTATGCGCCTCAGACTCGCTCATTCTTCATATCCTGAAGAGTTCTTTAGATAAGAACCTACACGGCACTCGAAAGCAAACAAAATATATAGTCTAACCTGGGCACTAATGCACTGTCTGAACAACCTGAGCCCGGAACTTATGAACAACCACCCGACAGCTGACCGCACACTGAGCACAACAGACCCTCCATGGCCTTAGATCATCATCTCTTCCCTACCTCAGTTTTCAGGCTTCAGAACCTAGACCTTATCTCCAATCACTGCCCAGGGGTGACTGTGATGCAGAAATCAGAACTCTTCCTTACCCATGGCAAGAAACCTTGTGGTTGGCATGTTGTCCAACGTTCAGTGTAGGAGAAACCAGCATTCACCCTGAGGTCCTGCCGATTCTTGAGTGCGACGAGGGCATAAACACGCATTGTGACCCTCAGCGTGAGTCCTGTCCTCTAGTACGTCATCTCAGTGGCTGGACCATTAGATGTCATAATGGGCTTGACATGTCCCAAGGCCCCAATTTTTAACCAGATTTCTGGTAGTCCAGTCGCCCCTCCACAGGGCTCTACTCTGTAATCCCTCATTTGGTGGGACACCTGAGGTTGAAAAACAAAACAAAACAAATCAACAACAACAGAACAACGGACTTCTTCTATCCCACAGAATGAACCCAAACTGTTTGGACGGGGCCAAACACCAGAGATTAAGTCTCGTCCATATCCCATGATGTCACCCAGAAATTTCACGACCATGAGTGACAGGATAGCCAGAGACAAAAACTTGAGCAGAGCCTCACACTCGCCCTTTTTTCATATCCCGAAGAGTTCTCCTCATGGTCTGTAGATCAGTCCTGCCATACCTATGACCCGAAACATAAGCCGAGTTTGTGTTTTCAGACAACAGTCCAAAGAGCCCTTGCTACAGCCTCAGGCCCCTGGAGCCAAACATGACGACTGTGATTGCCCTCTCCAAGGGAATTGTATCTGCCCATTCTAATGGCCACAACCCTCCTAAGAGTATAAACCTCCAGAGTCCCTGAGGCCATCCCATTATTTGTGGCTTCCCAGGACAAATGGGGCAATCTGGGCCCATCTGAGCACCTACTGGCACTCGACCTGTAGACTGATGTCCCTAGAGGTAAAAAGGTACGAACAGGCACCTAGGCACCTATCGGATCCATTGCTTTGGTTTCCAGGCATCTCTCCTCAGAGGCCTGGATTTCAATAACAGCATATGGCTGTTTCTTGACTCACCCATCAGAACAAATCTCATCTACACATGGGAAACTTGCACGATGGAGCTATGTGAAAGCCTCTCTTTAGGAGAACCCTTCAGGGCCCCAGTGCCACCGCTTCATTCCAAGGTCTCCATAGACACAAAATCATATTAGGACTCATCCACGGGACAGTCTATTTCAACTCAGCCTCCTCGGTTGCTCCCCCAGATCCAGCAGATCTAACCTGTCTTGTTGCTTGGAGACAATTGGAATGCGAGCTGGGCTTCCCAGCCATCCATCCTTAGAACCCTGCTCGGAATCATTGTCCTGGAGCCAAACAACAGGTCTCAATAGTCCTGCAGAAGAATCTTTGCAGTTGGGAGCTTCTCACAACTCCCATCGCGGGAAAACCCCATGGCCTCGTGATCAACCCCCCCTTCAAGAAGGGGCCATCAGGGACAGACTGTCCAACCTGAGCGATCGTCTGATCCTCGCCCTGACTTCAGATGCACGAGATCTCGATGCAGGTCTGTAGATTGTGCCTGCCATATCATTACCCAAAAACCTAGGCCTAGCTTGGATTCTCAGACTTCCGGCCTCAGACTACTGGCCCACAAGCCCTCCAGTTTGGCAATCCAGAACTACAATGCAGCACTCTGCCTGCCCTCCAGAAGAAAAACATTGCCCTCTGGGGCTACACAGAAATCCCAAATGAGGAACAAAGGGGCACACCATTCAGCTGTACACCAAATATATAGGCTGACATGGGCACTAATGCCCTTTCTGACACAGCCTGAGCCTGGACCTCCTGGCCCCACCCAGACAGCTGAACGCACACTGAGTACATTGGACCCGCCATGGCCTTAGGTAGTCATCTCTTCTCAACCTCGGTTTTCAGGATTCAGAACCTAGACCTTATCTCCAAACACGGCCCGGGTTTGAAAATGATGCAGAAATCAGAACTCTTTCCCCATGTCAAGAAATCTTGTGGTTGGCATGTTGTCCAGATTTCAGTGTAATTGAAACCAGTTTGGCCCATGAGGCCCCGCACATGCTTGCATTCCACATTGGTCACAAACACACATTGTGACCCTCAGCCTGAGCCCAGGCCTCAGGTAAGACCTCTCAGTGGCTGGATGGAGAGACAGCATATTGGGCTGGCCATGCCCTTTAGGCACCAATTTTTAACCATAGTTCGGGTGTCCCTTCACTCTTCCCCAGGGCTCTGCTTTGGAATTCCTCTTTTGGTGAGATTCCAGAGGTAACAAACCTTTAAGGAGTCCTCCCATCCCGCAGATTGACGAAAAACAATTTGGATCGGGCCAAGTCACAGAGAGCAAGATTCGTTCATGTCCCATGAGGCCTCCCCTAATTTCCACGGCCATTGCTGATACAAAATCCAGAGAGAAAAGCCTGAGCATGCGCCTCAGACTCTCTAATTCTTCATATCCTGAAGAGTTCTTCAGATAAGAACCTACACGGCACTCGAATGCACCCAAAATATATAGTCTAACCTGGGCACTAATGCACTGTCTGAACAACCTGAGCCCAAACCTCGTGAACAACACACAGACAGCTGACTGCACACTGAGCACAACAGACCCGCCATGGCCTTAGGTCATCATCTCTTCCCTACCTCAGTTTTCAGGCTTCAGAACCTAGACCTTATCTCCAATCACTGCCCAGGGGTGACTGTAATGCAGAAATCAGAACTCTTCCTTACCCATGGCAAGAAACCTTGTGGTTGGCATGTTGTCCAACGTTCAGTGTAGGAGAAACCAGCATTCAGCCTGATGACCCGCCCATTCTTGAGTGCGACGAGGGCATAAACACGCATTGTGACCCTCAGCGTGAGTCCTGTCCTCTAGTACGTCCTCTCAGTGGCTGGACCATTAGATGTCGTAATGGGCTTGACATGTCCCTAGGCCCCAATTTTTAACAAGATTTCTGGTTGTCAAGTCGCCCCTCCCCAGGGCTCTACTCTGGAATCCCTCATTTGTGGGACACCTGAGGTTGAAAAACAAAACAAAACAAATCAACAGCTACAGAACAATGGACTTCTTCCATCCCACAGAATGACCCCAAATTCTTTGGACGGGGCCAACCCCCAGAGAGTAGGACTCGTCCATTTCCCATGAAGTCACCCGGAAATTTCACGACCATGAGGGACACGATATCCAGAGACAAAAACTTGAGCAGAGCCTCACACTTGCCCTTTTTTCATATCCCGAAGAGTTCTCATCATGGTCTGTAGAATAGTCCTACCATACCTATGACCAGAAACACAAGTCGAGTTTGTGTTTTCAGACAACTGTCCAAACAGCCGTGGCATACAAACCCTATAGGCTCAGGCCCCTGGAGCCAAACCTGACGACTGTGATTGCCCTCTCTAAGGGAATTGTATCTGCCCATTCCAATGGCCACAACCCTCCTAAGAGTAAAAAACTCCAAAGTCCCTGAGGCCATCCAAATATTTGTGGCTTCCCAGGACAAATGGGGCAATCTGGGCCCATCTGAGCACCTACCTGACTCAGACCCGTAGACTGATGTCACCAGAGGTAAAAAGGAGCGAACAGGCACCTAGGCACCTATCGTATCCATTGCTTTGGTTTCCAGGCATCTCTCCTCAGATGCCTGGATATCAATAACAGTATATCGCTGTTTCTTGACTCACCCATCAGAAAAATCTCATTTACACATGGGAAACTTGAACGATGGAGCTGTGTGAAAGCCTCTCTTTAGGAGAACCCTTCAGGGCCCCAGTGCCACCGTTTCATTCCAATGTCTCCATAGACACAAAATCATATAAGGACACATCCATGGGAGAGTCCATTTCAATTCAGCCTCTTCGGTTGCTCCCCCAGATCCAGCAGATCTAACCTGTCTTGTTGCTTGGAGACAATTGGAATGTGAGCTGGGCTACCCAGCCATCCTTCCTTAGAACCCTGCTTGGAATCTTTGTCCTGGAGCCAACAAACAGGTCTCAATTGTCCTGCAGAAGAATCTTTGCAGTTGGGATATTCTCACAACTCCCATCTTGGGAAAACCACCAAGGCCTCGTGATCCCCCCCCCTTCAAGAAGGGGCCATCAGGGACAGACTGTCCAACCTGAGCGATCGTCTGATCATCGCCCTAACTTCAGATGCACGAGATCTCGATTCAGGTCTGTAGATTGTGCCTGCCATATCTTCACCCAGAAACCGAGGCCTAGCTTGGGTTCTCAGACTTCCGTCCTCAGACTACTGGCCCACAAAACCTACAGTTTGGCAATCCAGTCTACAATGCAGCACTCGGCCTGCCCTCCAGAAGAAAAACATTGCCCTCTGGGGCTACCCAGAAACCCCAAATGAGGATCAACCGGCACGCCATTCAGCTGTATCCCAAATATATAGGCTGACCTGGGCACTAATGCACTTTCTGACACAGCCTGAGCCTGGACCTCCTGGCCCCACCCAGACAGCTGGCCGCACACTGAGCACATTGGACCCGCCATGGCCTTAGGTCGTCATCTCTTCTCAAACTCGGTTTTCAGGCTTCAGAACCTAGACCTTACTTCCATACACGGCCCGGTTTTGAAAATGATGCAGAAATCAGAACTCTTTCCCCATGGCAAAAACATTGTGCTTGGCATGTTGTCCAAGGTTCAGTGTACTTGGAACCAGTGTGGCCCATGAGGCCCCGCCCATGCTTGCGGGCCACATTGGTCACAAACACACATTGTGACCCTCAGCCTGAGCCCAGTCCTCAAGTAAGGCCTCTCAGCGGCTGGATGGAGAGACAGCCTATTGGGCTTGCCATGCCCTTAGGCCCCAATTTTTAACCGTAGTTCGGGTTGTCCCTTCACTCTTCCACAGGGCTCTGCTTTGGAATTCCTCTTTTGGTGGGACACCTGTGGTAACAAACCTGAAAGGAGTCCTCCCTTCCCACAGATTGACGAAAAACAGTTGGGGTCGGGCCAAATCCACAGAGAGCAAGATTCGTCCATGGCCCATGAGGCCTCCCCAACATTCCACGGTCATAGCTGATAGAATATCCAGAGACAAAAGCCTGAGCACGCGCCTCAGACTGGCTCATTCTTCATATCCTGAAGAGTTCTTCAGATAAGAACCTACACGGCACTCGAAGGCACCCAAAATATATAGTCTAACCTGGGCACTAATGCACTGTATGAACAACCTGAGCCCGGACCTCGTGACCAACAGCCAGACAGCTGAC
>NW_026740442.1:721-1148 GCF_022355385.1 Mustela nigripes | reverse complement strand
TCACATCCTGAAGAGTTCTTCAGATAAGAACCTACACGGCACTCGAATGCACCCAAAATATATAGTCTAACCTGGGCACTAATGCACTGTATGAACAACCTGAGCCCGGACCTCGTGACCAACAGCCAGACAGCTGACCGCACACTGAGTACATCAGACCCGCCATGGCCTTAGGTCATCATCTCTTCCCTACCTCAGTTTTGAGGCTTCTGAACCTAGACCTTATCCTCAATCACTTGCCAGGGGTGACTGTGATGCAGAAATCAGAACTCTTCCTTACCCATGTCAAGAAACCTTGTGGTTGGCATGTTGTTCAACGTTCAGTGCAGGAGAAACCAGTATTCACCCTGAGGCCCCGCCCATTCTTGAGTGCGACGAGGGCATAAACACGCATTGTGACCCTCAGCGTGAGTCCTGTCCTCTAGTA
>NW_026740442.1:0-621 GCF_022355385.1 Mustela nigripes | reverse complement strand
TGTGCGACGAGGGCATAAACACGCATTGTGACCCTCAGCGTGAGTCCTGTCCTCTAGTACGTCCTCTCAGTGGCTGGACCATTAGATGTCATAATGGGCTTGACATGTCCCTAGGCCCCAATTTTATACCAGATTTCTGGTTGTCCAATCGCCCCTCCCCAGGGCTCTACTCTGGAATCCGTCATTTGGTGGGACACCTGAGGTTGAAAAGCAAAACAAATCAAATCAACAACAACAGAAAACGGACTTCTTCCTTCCCACAGAATGACCCCAAACTCTTTGGACGGGGCCAAACCCCGAGAGATTAAGACTCGTCCATTTCCCATGAAGTCACCCGATTTTACGACCATGAGTGACACCATACCAAGAGACAAAAACTTGAGCAAGAGCGTTACACTTGCCCTTTTTTCATATCCCGTAGAGTTCTCGTGATGGTCTGTAGATCAGTCCTGCCATACCTATCACCCGAAACACAAGTCGAGTTTGTGTTTTCAGAAAACTGTCCAAACAGCCCTGGCCTACACACCCTACAGGCTCCGGCCCCTGGAGCCAAACATGACGACTGTGCTTGCCCTCTCTAAGGGAATTGTATGTGCCCATTCCAATGGCCACAACCCTACT
>NW_026740441.1:0-8699 GCF_022355385.1 Mustela nigripes | reverse complement strand
TGGAGAAAGACAACTATCATATGATCTCCCTGATATGAGGAAGTGGTGATGCAACATGGGGGCTTAAGTGGGAATGAGGAGAATCAATGAAACAAGATGGGATTGGGAGGGAGACAAACCATAAGTGACTCTTAATCTCACAAAACAAACTTAGCGTTGCTGGGGGGAGAGAGGTTGGGAGAAGGGGGGTGCGGTTATGGACATTGGGGTGGGTATGTGCTTTGGTGAGTGCTATGAAGTGTGTAAACCTCGCATTTCACAGAACTGTACCCCTGGGGATAAAAATATATGTTTATAAAAATAAAAAATTTTAAAAAAAGGATTATTAGCATCCCTGAGGAAAAGGAAAGAGAGAGAGTGAAAGAAGATATATTGGAGCAAATCATAGCTGAGAACTTCCCTAATCTGGGGAAGGAATCAGCCATTCAAGTTCAGGGAGGAAAGAGAACCACTCCCTCATTGATTAAAAAAAGATCAACATCCCAACATACAATCATGATGCTTGTAAATTTCAGAGATAAAGAGGAAATCCAACTCAAGAAGGAGGTTCTTAACCTAAAGTGGTAGAAACATTAGCCAGGCAGCAGACCTATCCACAGAGACCTGGCAGACCAGAAAGGGCTGGCATGATATATTCAGGGAATTAATGAGAAAAATATGCATCCAAGGATACTTTATCCAGCAAGGAAATCATTCCAAATGGAAGGAGAAATAAAGGACTTCCAGGACAGACAGAAACTAAAACAATTTGTGACCACTAAACCAGCCCTGTAAGAAATATTAAAGGGGGTCCTGCAAGTGAAGAGAGAGTCCAAAAGTAACATAGACCAGAAAGAAAGAGAGACAATCTATGGAAACAGGGACTTTACAGGTATTACAATGGCACTAAATTAATATCTGTCAATAGTTACTCTGAATGTAATTGGGCTAAATGCTCCAATCAAAAGATAGGAGGTATCCCACTGGGTAAAAAAATCTATATACTGTCTACAAGATATCCATTTTAGACCTAAAGATACCCCCAGATTGAAACTTAGGGGGTGGAGAACAATTTATCATGCTAATGAACATCAAAAAAAGCTGGGGTACCAATCCTCATATCAGACAACTTAGATTTTAAACCAAAGAATGTAGTAAGGGGTGAAAGGGGACATTGTATCATACAAAAAGAGTCTAGCCAACAAGATCTAATAATTACATATTTATGCTCCTAACTTGGGAAGAGTCAATTATGTCAACCAATTAACAACCAAATTAAAGAAATAAATTGATACTAATACAATATTAGTAGGGGACCTTTATACTCCACTCACAGCAGTGGACAGATCTTCTAAGCAGTAGATCAACCAAGAAACAAGGTCTTTGAATGACACTTGACCAGATGGACTTCACAGATATACAGAGCATTTCATACTAAAGCAAGAAAATACACATTCTTCTTGAGCACACATGGAACATTATCCAGAGTAGATCATATACTGGGTCACAAATCAGGTCTTACCCAATACCAAAAGACTGGGATTATTCCCTGCATATTTTCAGACCACAATGCTTTGAAACTTGAACTCATTTACAAGAGGAAATTTGGAGGGAACTCAAACACTTGGAGGTTAAAGAGCATCCTACCAAAGAATAAATGGGTCAACCATGAAATTAACGAAGAATTTTAAAAATTCAGGGAAACAAAGGAAAATGAAAACACAATAGTTCAAAACTTTTGAAATACAGCAAAAAAGTCAAACTCTCTCCTCCCAGATGACATGATACTTTATGTGGAAAACCCAAAAGACTCTACCCCCCAATTGCTAGAATTCATATAGGAATTCAGCAACTTGGAATAATATAAAATCAATGCACAGAAATCAGTTGCATTTCTATACACTCACTATGAGACAGAAGAAAGGGAAATGAAGAAATCAATTCCATTTAAAATTGCACCCAAAACCAGAATATAACAAGGAATAAACCTAACCAAAGGAGTAAAGGAGCTGTACTCTAAAAACTACAGAACGCTTATAAAAGAAATGGAAGAAGATACAAGTAAATGGAAAAACATTTCATGATCATGGATTGGAAAAATAAATGTTGTTAAAATTTTTATGCTACCCAGAGGAATCTACATATTCAAAGCAATCCCTATCAAAGTGCCATTGACAATTTTCACAGAGCTGGAACAAATAATCTTAAAATTTACATGGAACCACAAAAGATCCTGAATAGCCAAAATAATGTTGAAAAAGATATAGATGTAGTGAAAAGAAGGGCCATCTGTACCCCAATGTTTATAGCAGCAATGGCCATGGTCGCCAAACTGTGGAAAGAACCAATGCCCTTCAACGGAAGAATGGATAAGGAAGATGTGGTCCATATAAACTATGGAGTAGTATGCCTCCATCAGAAAGGATGAATACCCAACTTTTGTAGCAACATGTACGGGACTGGAAGAGATTATGCTGAGTCAAGTCAAGCAGAGAGAGTCAATTATCATATGGTTTCACTTATTTGTGGAGCATAACAAATAGCATGGAGGACATGGGGAGTTAGAGAGGAGAAGGGAGTTGGGGTAAATTGGAATGGGAGGTGAATCATGAGAGACTATGGACTCTAAAAAACAATTTGAGGGTTTTGAAGGGGCGGGGGGTGGGAGGTTGGGGTATCAGGTGGTGGGTATTATAGAAGGCATGGATTGCATGGAGCACTGGGTGTGGTGAAAAAATAATGAATACTGCTATGCCAAAAATAAATAAAAAATAAATTTAAAAAAAAGAATGTTGAAAAAGAAAACCAAAGCTGAAGGCATCACAATGCCAGACTTCAAGCTATAATACAAGAGAATAATCAAGAGAACATGGTACTGTCACAAAACAGACACATAGATCAATGGAACAGAATAGAGTATCCAGAAATGCACCCTCAACTCAATGATCAACTAATCTTCAACAAAGCAGAAAAGAATATCCAATATAAAAAGAGCAGTCTTTTCAATAAAGTGTGCTGACACATAGAAGACAGCCCACACATAGAAGAACAAATCTTGACCATTTTCTTACACCTTACACAAAAATAAACTCAAAATGGATGAAAGACCTCAATGTGAGATAGGAATCCATCAAAATCCTGGGGGAGAATCTTCATACTGCTTTCCAAAGTCGCTGCACCATCTTCATTCCCACCAACAGTGTATGAAGGTTCCCATTTCTCCACATCCTCCCAACACTTTTTGTTTCCTGTCTTGTTAATTCTGGCCATTCTAACTGGTGTAAGGTGATATCTCAATGTGGTTTTGATTTGAATCTCCCTGATGGCTAATGATGATGAACATTTTTTCATGTGTCTGTTAGCCATTTGTATGTCTTCTTTGGAGAAGTGTCTGTTCGTGTCTTCCGCCCATTTTTTGATATGATTATCTGTTTTGTGTGTGTTGAGTTTGAGTTCTTTATAGATCTTAAATATCAGCCCTTTGTCTGTACTGTCATTTGCGAATAACTTCTCCCAATCCATGGGTTTCTTCTTTGTTCTGTTGACTGTGTCCTTTGCTGTGCAGAAGCTTTTGAACTTAATGAAGTCCCAAAAGTTCACTTTCACTTTTGTTTCATTTGCCTTTGGAGACATGTCTTGAAAGAAGTTGCTGTGGCTGATGTTGGAGAGGTTACTACCTATGTTCTCCTCTAGGATTTTGATAGATTTCTGCCTCACATTGAGGTCTTTTATCCATTTCGAGTTTATCTGTGTGTATGGTGTAAGAAATGGTCCAGTTTCATTCTTCTAAGCCTAGATGTCCCATTTTCTCACCACCATTTATTAAAGAGACTGTGTTTTTTTCCACTGTATATTTTCTTCCTGCTTTGTCAAAGATTATTTGACCATAGACTTGAGAGTCCAAATCTGGACTCTCTGTTCTGTTCCACTGACCTGTGTGTCTGTTTTTATGCCAGCATCATGCTGTTTTGGTGATCACAGCATAAGGAATAACACGGAGGGCATTGGGAGAAGGAAAGGAAAAGTGAATTGGGGGAAATAGGAGGGGGAGACAAACCATGAGAGACGGTGGACTCTGAGAAACAAACTGAGGGTTTTGGAGGGCAGAGGAGTGGGGAGTAGGGTGAGTCTGATGGTGGATACTGAGGAGGTCATGTATTGCATGGAGCACTGGGTGTGGTGCATAAAAATGAATCTTAGAACACTGAAAAAATAAAATAAAAAAAAATTTTTTTAAATCCTAGAGGAGAACACAGATAACAATCTCTGTGACTGCAGCCATAGCAACTTCTTGCTAGACACATCTCCAAAGGCAAGGCAAACAAAAACAAAAAAGGAACTATTGGGGCTTCATCAAGATAAGAGTTTCTGCAGAGCAAACAGTCAATAAAACTAAAGGCAACCTATGGAATGGGAGATGATATTTGCAAATGACATATTGGATAAAGAGCTAATATCCAAGATACCTAAAGAACTCATAAAACTCAACACCCAAAAAACAAATAATCCAATCAAGAAATGGGCAGAAGACAGGGATAGACATTTCTGCAGGGAAGACATTCAAATGGCCAACAAACAAATGAAAAACTGTTCAACATCCCTTGGCATCAGGGAAATACAAATCAAAACCATCTCACACAAGTCAGAATGGCTAAAATTAAGGTGGGAAACAACAAATGTTGGTGAGGACATGGAGAAAGAGGAACCCTCTTACACTGTGGGTGATAACGTAAGTTTGTACAGCCACTGTGGAAAACAGGATGGATGTTCCTCAAAAAGTTAAAAATAGAGCTACCCTACAACCTAGCAGTTACACTACTAGGGTATTTACCCCAAAGATATAAAGGTAGTGACCCAATGGGGCACAAGCACCTCAGAATTTATAGCAACAATGTCCACAAGAGCCAAACTGTGGAAAGAACCAAAATGTCCATTGATAGATGAATGAATAAAGAAGATGTGAGATATTTATGTGTATACACACACACACACACACACACACACAATGGAATATTCCTCAGCCATCAGAAAGGATGAATACTTATCATTTACATTGAAATGTTATGAAACTGGAGGGCATTATGCTGAGCAAAATAAGTCAAACAGAGAAAGACAATTATTACATGATTTCACTCACATGTGGAATATAAGAAACAGCACAAAGGAATGCAAGGGAAGGGAAGGAAAAACTGAATGGGAAGTCATCAGAGAGGAAGGAAACCATGACAGACTTTTATGTATAAGAACAAAACTGAGGGTAGGAGGGTGGAGGTATGAGGTGATTGGGTGATGGGCAATAAAGAGGGCATGAGGCACTGGGTGTTATACACCACTGATGAACTATTTAACACTATATCTGAAACTAATGATATACTACTATATGTTGGCTAATTAAATTTAAATAATAAAAAGATTGTTGGGACACCTGGGTGGCTCAGTTGGTTGGACAACTGCCTTCGGCTCAGGTTATGATCCCAGAGTCCCAGGATCGAGTCCTGCATCAGGCTCCCAGCTCCACGGGGAGTCTGCTTCTCCCTCTGACCTTCTCCTCACTCATGCTCTCTCTCACTGCCTCTCTGTCAATAAATAAATAAAAATCTTTAAATTAAAAAAAATGTAGTGATCCGAAGGGACACGTGCACCCGAATGTTTATAAGAGCAATGTCCACAATAGCCAAACTATGGAAAGAACCTAGATGTCTATCAGCAGATGAATGGATCAAGAAGATGTGGTATATATACACAATGGAATACTATGCAGCCATCAAAAGAAATGAAATCTTGCCATTTGCGACAACATGGATGGAACTAGAGCGTATCATGCTTAGCAAAATAAGTCAAGCGGAGAAAGACAACTCTCATATGATCTCCCTGATATGAGGAAGTGGTGATGCAACATGGGGGCTTAAGTGGGTAGGAGAAGAATCAATGAAACAAGATGGGATTGGGAGGGAGACAAACCATAAGTGACTCTTAATCTCACAAAACAAACTGAGGGGTGCTGGGGGGAGGGGGTTTGGGAGAAGGGGTTGGGTTTATGGACATTGGGGAGGGTATGTGATTTGGTGAGTGCTTGAAGTGTGTAAACCTGGTGATTCACAGACCTGTACCCCTGGGGATAAAAATATATGTTTATAAAAAATAAAAAATTTAAAAAATAATAAAATAAAAAATAAAAAATTTTTTTAAAAAATTTTTAAAAGATTGTTCCAGCACTTTGAAAAATGCCATTGGTATTTGATTGTGGTGGCATAAAAAGTATAGATTGCTCTGGACCGCATAGACATTTTAACAATGTTTATTCTTCTGATCCATGAACATGGAATGTTTTTTGATCTTTTTGTGTCTTCTTTAATTTCTTTCATGAGTGTTCTGTAGTTTCTAGAGTATAGATCTTTACCTCTTGATTAGGTTTATTCCTACGTATCTTATGGTTTTTGGTGCCATTGTAAATGGAATCAATTTCCTAATTTCTCTTTCTACAGTTACATTGTAAGTGTATAGGAAAGCAACTGCATAGTTGTGTATAGTGTACAGGAAAGCAACTGATTTCTGTGCATTGATTTTGTATACTGACACAATGTTGAACTGCTATATGTGCTCTATTAATTTAGGGGTATTTAGGGTTTTCCCCATAAAGTATGATGTCATCTGTGAAGAGAGAATTTGACCTCTTCTTTGCCAATTTGAATTCCTTTTATTTACTTATTTGTAAATAAATAATTAATACCTTTTATTATATTTGTTGTTGCCTGATTTTCTGTTCCTAGGACTTCTAGTACTATGTTGAACAACAGTGATGAGAGTGGGCATCCTTGTCGTTCTCCTGATCTTACAGGAAATGTTCTCAGCTTTTCCCCATTGAGAATGATATTTGCTTTGGGCTTTTCATTGATGATTTTTATGAAATTGAGGAATGCTCTCTCTATTCCTATACTCCAAAGAATTTTAATCAGGAAAGGATGCTGTATTTTGTCAAATGCTTTTCCTGCATCAATTGAGAGCACCATATGGATCTTGTCTTTTATTTATGTGTTCTATAACATTGGTATATTTGCAAATGTTGAACTTCCCTTGCTTGACTCCCAGGGATAAATCACACCTGGTCATGATGGATGATTTTTAATATACTGTTGGATCCTATTAGCTAGAATTTTGTTGAGAATTTTGGCAATGATATTCATCAGGGATATTGGTCCAAAATTCTCCTTTTTGTTGGGGTCCTTGCATGGTTTTGGGATCAAAAATGCTGACCTCATAGAATGAGTCTGGAAGTTTTCCTAAAATTTTTATGGAACCAGAAAAGACCCTGAATCACCAAGGAAATGTTGGAAAAGAAAAACAAAGCTGGGCACATAATATTGCTTGATTTCAAGCTATATCACCAAGACAGCATTGTACTGGCACAAAAACAGACACATAGACTAGTTGAACAGAATAGAGAGCCCAAATATGGACTCCGAACTCTATGGTCAAATAATCTTTGACAAAGCAGGAAAAAATATCCAATGGAAAAATACAGTCTCTTCAATAAATGGTGCAGGGAAAATTGGACAGCTATATATGGAAAAATGAAATTCAAACATTTTCTTACACCATACACAAAGTTAAACTCAAAATGTGGATGAAAGAACTCAATGTGAGACAGGAATCCAACAAAATCCTAGAGAAGAATGGCCACAGGAACTTCTTTCAAAACATATCTCCAAAGGCAAGGGAAACAAAAGTGAAAATAAACTTTTGGGACTTCATCAAGATTAAAAGCTTCTGGGGGCGGAGTCAAGATGGCGGAGAAGTAGCAAGCTGAGACTAATTCAGCTGGCCGGAGATCAGCTAGATAGCTTATCTAAAGATTGCAAACACCTGAAAATCCATCTGCAGATCGAAGAGAAGAACAGCAGTTCTGGAAACAGAAAAACAACCACTTTCTGAAAGGTAGGACCGGCGGAGAAGTGAATCCAAAGCGACGGGAAGATAGAACCCGGGGGGAGGGGCCGGCTCCCGGCAAGCGGCGGAGCAACGGAGCACAAAACCAGGACTTTTGAAAGTCTGTTCCGAGAGGCACATCACTCCAGAGGCTAAACCGGGGCGAAGCCCACGCGGGGTCAGCGTGGCCTCAGGTCCCGCAGGGTCACAGAAGGATTGGGGGTGTCTGAGTGTCGCAGAGCTTGCAGGTATTGGAACGGGAAAGCCGGCTACAGAGACAGAGCCGACAGTAAGCTCACAGCTCGGTGTTACCTTGAACCGGTCGCAGGCTCGGTGAGCTAGGAGCGGGCCGGAGGTCAGGCAGACAGGAATAACTGGGCGCTGTTCTCTGAGGGTGCACTGAGGAGTGGGGCCCTGGGCTCTCAGCTCCAACGGGCGGGCAGGAGACCAGGAGGCCGCCATTTGTATTCCCATCCTCTGGAACTCTGCGGAAAGCACTCAGGGAACAAAAGCTCCTGAAAGCAAACCCGAGCGGATTACTCACCCTGGCCCCTGCTAAGGGCGGTGCAATTCCGCCTGGGGCAAAGACGCTTGAGAATCACTACAACAGGCCCCTCCCCCAGAAGAACAACAAGAAATCCAGCCGAGACCAAGTTCACCTACCAAGGAGTGCGATTTCAATACCAAGGAGAGCAGCAGAATTCCAGAGGAGGAGAAAGCAAAGCACGGAATTCATGGCTTTTTCCATGTGATTTTTTTTAGTCTTGCAGCTAATTTAATTTTTTTCTTTTTCA
>NW_026740440.1:5686-8703 GCF_022355385.1 Mustela nigripes | reverse complement strand
TTTTTTGGTTTCTATTTCATTGATTTCTGCTCTGATCTTTATGATTTATCTTCTCCTGCTGGGCTTAGGGTTTCTTTCTTGTTCTTTCTCCAGCTCCTGTAGGTGTAGGGTTAGGTTGTGTACCTGAGACCTTTCTTGTTTCTTGAGAAAGGCCTGTACCGCTATATATTTTCCTCTCAGGACTGCCTTTGTTGTGTCCCACAGATTTTGAACCGTTGTATTTTCATTATCATTTGTTTCCATGATTTTTTTCAATTCTTCTTTAATTTCCCGGTTGACCCATTCATTCTTTAGAAGGACGCTGTTTAGTCTCCATGTATTTGGGTTCTTTCCAAACTTCCTTTTGTGGTTGAGTTTAGCTTTAGAGCATTGTGGTCTGAAAATATGCAGGGAATGATCCCAATCTTTTGATACCTGTTGAATCCTGATTTAGGACCGATGATGTGATCTATTCTGGAGAATGTTCCATGTGCACTAGAGAAGAATGTGTATTCTGTTGCTTTGCGATGAAATGTTCTGAATATATCTGTGATGTGCATCTGGACCAGTGTGTTGTTTAAGGCCTTTATTTCCTTGCTGATCTTTTGCTTGGATGATCTGTCCATTTCAGTGAGGGGAGTGTTAAAGTCCCCTACTATTATTGTATTATTGTTTATGTGTTTCTTTGATTTTGTTATTAATTGGTTTATATAGTTGGCTGCTCCCCCATTGGGGGTATAGATATTTAAAATTGTTAAATCTTCTTGTTGGACAGAACCTTTGAGTATGATATAGTGTCCTTCCTCATCTCTTATTATAGTCTTTGGCTCAAAATCTAATTGATCTGATATAAGGATTGCCACTCCTGCTTTCTTCTGATGTCCATTAGCATGGTGAATTTTTTCCACCCCCTCACTTTAAATCTGGAGGTGTCTTCGGGCTTAAAATGAGTTTCTTGGAGGCAACATATAGATGGGTTTTGTTTTTTTTATCCATTCTGATACCCTGTGTCTTTTGACTGGGGCATTTAGCCCATTAACATTCAGGGTAACTATTGAGAGATATGAATTTAGTGCCATTGTATTGCCTGTAAGGTGACTGTTACTGTATATGGTCTCTGTTCCTTTCTGATCTACCACTTGTAGGCTCTCTCTTTGCTTAGAGGACCCCTTTCAAGATTTCCTGTAGAGCTGGTTTGGTGTTTTTGTTTGTTCTGGAAGCTTTTAATCTCTCTTTCTATTTTCAATGATAGCCTAGCTGGATATAGTATTCTTGGCTGCATGTTTTTCTCGTTTAGTGCTCTGAAAATATCATGCCAGCTCTTTCTGGCCTGCCAGGTCTCTGTGGATAAGTCAGCTGCCAATCTAATATTTTTACCATTGTATGTTACAGACTTCTTTTCCCGGGCTGCTTTCAGGATTTTCTCTTTGTCACTGAGACTTGTGAATTTTACTATAAGGTGACAGGGTGTGGGCCTATTCTTATTGATTTTGAGGGGCATTCTCTGAACCTCCTGAATTTTGATGCTCGTTCCCTTTGCCATATTGGGGAAATTCTCCCCAATAATTCTCTCCAGTATACCTTCTGCTCCCCTCTCTCTTTCTTCTTCTTCTGGAATCCCAATTATTCTAATGTTGTTTCGTCTTATGGTGTCACTTATCTCTCGAATTCTCCCCTCGTGGTCCAGTAGCTGTTTGTCCCTCTTTTGCTCAGCTTCTTTATTCTCTGTCATTTGGTCTTCTATATCACTAATTCTTTCTTCTGCCTCATTTATCCTAGCAGTGAGAGCCTCCATTTTTTATTGCACCTCATTAATATCTTTTCTGATTTCAACTTGGTTAGATTTTAGTTCTTTTATTTCTCCAGAAAGGGCTTTTATATCTCTCGAGAGGGTTTCTCTAATATCTTCCATGCCTTTTTCGAGCCCGGCTAGAACCTTGAGAATTGTCATTCTGAACTCTAGATCTGACATATTACCAATGTCTGTATTGATTAGGTCCCTAGCCTTTGGTACTGCCTCTTGTTCTTTGTTTTGTGTTGAATTTTTCCATCTTGTCATTTTGTCCAGATAAGAGTATATGAAGGAGCAAGGAAAATACTAAAAGGGTGGCAACAACCCCAGGAAAATATGCTTTAACCAAATTAGAAGAGATCCCAAATCGTGAGGAGGGAGAAAGGGGATAAAAAGAGGTTCAAAAAGGAAGAAAGAAAAAAAAGAAAAAAGAAAAAAAAAAGAAAAGAAAAGAATTAAAAAAAAGAAAACAAATAAAAATATAAAAAAGAAAAAAATGTACATATTAGATAAACTTTTTTAAAATGTTAAAAAAGAAAAAGGTAAAAGTTAAAAAAAAATTTTACCAGAAGGCGAGAAAAAAAACAAAAAATGAAAAAGAAAAAAATTAAATTAACTGCAAGACTAAAAGAAATCACAGGGAAAAAGCCATGAGTTCCGTGCTTGGCTTTCTCCTCCTCTGGAATTCTGCTGCTCTCCTTGGTATTGAAACCCCACTCCTTGGTAGGTGAACTTGGTCTCGGCTGGACTTCTTGTTGATCTTCTGGGGGAGGGGCCTGTTGTAGTGATTCTCAAGTGTCTTTGCCCCAGGCGGAATTGCACCGCCCTTACCAGGGGCCGGGGTGAGTAATCCGCTCAGCTTTGCTTTCAGGAGCTTTTGTTCTGTGAGGGCTTTCTGTAGAGTTCCGGAGGACGGGAATACAAATGGCGGCCTCCTGGTCTCTGGCCCGGAGGAGCCAAGAGCCCAGGGCCCCACTCCTCAGTGCGCCCTCAGAGAACAGCGCCCAGTTACTCCCATCTGCCTGACCTCCAGCCGTGCTCCGAGCTCACCGAGCCTGCGACCAGCTCAAGGTAACACCGAGCTGTGAGCTTACTGTCAGCTCTGTCTCAGTAGCCAGCTTTCTTGTTCCAATATCCGCAAGCTCTGCGACACTCAGACACCCCCGATCCTTCTGTGACCCTGCGGGACCTGAGGCCACGCTGACCCCACGTGGGCTTCGCCCCGGTTTAGCCTCTGGAGTGATGT
>NW_026740440.1:0-5586 GCF_022355385.1 Mustela nigripes | reverse complement strand
GGTCCTGAGGCCACGCTGACCCCACGTGGGCTTCGCCCCGGTTTAGCCTCTGGAGTGATGTCCCCTCAGTGGAACAGACTTTTAAAAGTCCTGATTTTGTGCGCTGTTGCTCCGCCACTTGCCGGGAGCTGGCCCCTCCCCCCGGGGGTCTATCTTCCCATCGCTTTGGATTCATTTCTCCGCTGGTCCTATCTTTCAGAAAGTGGTTGTTTTTGTTTCCAGAATTGCTGTTCTTCTTCTCTTCGATCTGCCAATGGATTTTCAGGTGTTTGCAACCTTTAGATAAGCTTTCTAGCTGATCTCCGGCTAGCTGAAGTAGTCTCAGCCTGCTACTTCTCCGCCATCTTGACTCCTCCTCGGTAGCTAGCCTCTTGATAAGAAAGCCTCTTCCATGAGAATCATGAGGACTTTTATAAACTGAGGAAGACTCTGGTCTTGCAGGGTTTTAATCTCTATTTGTGGAGAATCTGTTTTTTCCTTTCCTTATTTTAGGGCAGTGAGAGCACCTCAGGAATGTCACTCATATCACATGTTGGGGGTGGGGGCTTTGTTGTGTGCCAGCTCCTGCTTGGTGCTCAGCTGGCTATCTCCTCCCTCCTCGTGTGCCCCTGAACAGTTTAGACTCTTCTGTCATTAAGGTTGTTGAAGGAGGATGGTCTCATCTTCTGTAAGTTCTTCCTGCTGAATAGGGGCATAGAGCTGTCCCTAACGTTGGGTCATTCCTGGTGAGTTGGGGGCAGTCTATGTGTCAGATTTGTGAAATGAAGAGGCCACTGAGTGCAGGGGAGAAGTTTTAACTGGATCCTGTTGAGTGGAAAGGACCATCTGTCCTCTGGAAGTTACTGCAGTGAAGGGTTCCTGGAACCACCTGCAGAGATGGAGGGGATGGGTGGAGAACAACACAACAGGGTTAGAAGAAGAAAGGGAAGGAAAATCCCCATGAAGAGTCCTTTGATAATGGGTGAGAATGCTCCTCCAGGCCAAGAGTTGAGCCAATCTTTAAAGAGAGGGATCCTTGGAAGTGAGAATTTGGGCAGTGGTATCTGTTAGGAACCCAGAAATCTCTTTGTGGTAGTGGGGAATGTACCCACGTCATTCTGTCTTTAGATTGGCACAAGCTATACCCTGTGCAACAGTTACAACATCTAAAGTCATTGTGTTTTGTATAACTGCTTCATGCATTGGGATCATTCCCTTATTTCATTGCGAAATCCTATTGGAGTTGACATATAGGGCCTTGACTGTGTACTCTGTAAGGACTTCCCCATATCACACAACATCCTCCAGTCCCAAAGAGGGGCAAATATGGATACTAGGTGACCATGTCAATGAAACGGAGCACAAGTGCACCGTTGCTTGAAATGGGGAAAGTTGGCTGGGTCGGTGATGTTTTTCATAATGAGCCCATGCATCTGGGCCCACCCCACGTTCAGTGGCCTCTGGAGCTTGGGGAATCCATGGGCACAGGTTAGAGCTTCAAGGTCATTTTTCCCAGCTAGGGTCCCTTATCTAATCCTGAGTCTCCTTGAGCTGCAGTCAGGCTTTCAAGGGCTCCTCGGGTTTGGAGGACAATTCTTGGGATGTGAAATCATTTCAGGCCCATGTTGGGTTGGCGGGTTATGGCTTGGAAGAAGAGCCTTTTCTGTCAATTGCTTCATGGGCATAGCGGACAAAGAAGGTCTGTTGGAGTCAGGATAAATTCTTGTAAGACTTTTGCCAATTACAACCAACAGGTGGGCAGTAGGATCTCTGATTTGGGGCAGATATGTTTGCTGACAGGCTTTGGCCTCAGCAGTGTGAGTTCGATTGATGACAGCATATCTGGTTTTTCTTAGCCCCTTTCCATGAAACTGTTGCCATTGTTAAAGCACCTCTCCTCTGCAATTTCATGGGGCATCTTAAGTCTGGTCGACTTAAGAACCTTTCAAGAGTTAGGAGCTATAGGTGTAGAGTTGTCGGGTCCAGGCCTAAGGGTGGCTGGGTTTAAAGTTGGGCTGGTTTCCAGCATTAGTTCGGGCATATCTCAAAACGTAAGCTGGTACTTAATAAATCAGCCTCCTGTCATCGCTTGATGACCTTTATTCTCTGTGATGCTCTGGAGCTGATGCCAAGTCCGTAGAGTCAGGGGCCATCCCCGTATGAATTGGGAGGTTCGTTTTCCCAGGTGGGCAGTTGGATGCTTAGCTAAAGCCTTTGTTTGCCATTGTAGTGGATCAGTAGTACTGGGAGGGAAGAAACCATTCCAGGAAGCCCTTTTTATTTTGAGGTCTCACCTGAATATCCTTGTTAGTAGTAGTCTCCAGTGAGTGGGAGAAAACTTCGCTGGCAGATAAGGGCCTTCTCAAGTGCACCCTCCACTCCAGTTACAGGGAAAGCTGGGTCCTTCATTGTCTCCATATGTCCCCAAAGAACCCTGTGGAGTGGTGTATGTTCTCTGGCTTTGAAGGGTTGAGTTCCTCATCCCAGGCCCATCCAATTTCCCAAGGTGCTAGTTGAGTTCTACAGTCATGGGGGAATCAATCCCATGCTTCAGTTGTTGAATTAGCCCTGAGCCCATGGGGTCCTGGTATCCCCACAGAATAAGAAGCAAGGGGAATGACTGACCATGAGCTAATGTGGAAATGTTTCTGAAAATGACCTCAAGTTGTCTCGCCCACGTAAGAAACATATATGGAAAGGCCACCAGATTTAGATATGAAAGTCCACAAAATGGGTTTTTGAAGTCTACATTTCCGCCTCAAAAGTATGCTCCTTTCCAGAGACAGCCAGCTCAGGGCTCATGTCCTTGGAAAGCAAGTCCTGCTTTAACCCATGTGGTGCAATTATTGACTTAAGCTTAGCAAGCCTAGTGGTTAATCATGGTGATTGCTTAGAATCTGCATCACTGGGACTTTTTTGAGGAATCTCTGATCGTTGTCTCTCCAGGCCAGCAGCCAAGTAAAGTGCTTGTCATCAGACATGCATGTGATACCTGTGGATTTGGGCATATTCCTCTTCCTGAGGTGCCTGATATATCCAAAGTACCTACACCTTCCAGAGAGTGACATTCTTTAAGCTCCTGGTGAGCCAATGGGGAAGTCTGTAAGCAAGCGGTCAGGCCAACATTCCCAAGGGGTTATATGGCTGTAGATTTTCTGAAAGTCAACCTTAGTTCCTTAAAGCCCTTTGGTCCCATTTTAGTCTCTGTCTAGCTCTCTCAATAGGACAGCCCTGTCCAAGCCTTGTTTAAATCACCCATGTTTCCAATAATGCCCCGTTACAAAGAGAAGAGATTCTTCTTGAACATGGGGAGATAGATTAGGGTTGCTGTGGGAGAAGAAATGGTTCCTGAGACCTTTGGATTTGGAGACCTCAGGTAGAGCAATACGTGCAAGGCTTCAACATGCTTCCTAAGGAATGTTGGCCATTGCTGCTATGAACATTGGGATACAGATGGCTGTTCTTTTCACTACATCTGTATCTTTGGGATAAATACCTTGTAGTGCAATTGTAGGGTCATAGGGAAGATCTATTTTTAATTTCTTAAGGAATATCCACACTGTTCTCCAAATTGGCTACTCCAGCTTGCATTCCCACCAAAGGAATGTTGGATCCCATTTCTGGACACCCTAGGTGTCTAGCATTGCCAACCTTCAAGCTCATGTTTTCCCCGAGGTGCAGCGTGGTGCTTAAGGTCCCAGTTCCTCTGCTGTGGTGTCTGTCTGCTCCAGAGTTGGAGCTCCGTTTAGGAACAGCCTCTCCTCCCTACACCTGTTGCTGCTGCAGAACACAGAGACTGAGAAGGGCCCGTTTTGTGGGGCCACTGCCAGTGTTGAGCCCAGCATTGGTCATGGTCCTGTGTGTGGAAGTGACAGGGTGGTTCTGGGGCAGCACCCTGGAGGAATACAGCTGGGCTGGCTGCTGCCCTTCAAATCAATTCCCTGTGGTCAAGGGGCCCTGGAAATCACGCTTCTTCATATATCTGTCATGCTCTACATGGTTGATGGGGACTGGAGGGGTCAGTGGGAGGAGGAGCAGTCCCTGCATTGGATAGGGGAAATGACCAGAAGACTGCTGTCCCACCCAGTCCCAGGGAGGCTCAGTCTCACCAGACAATGGACTGTTGTGGGCCTAGATAATTGCTTCCTGCCCCAAGTGTCATTCATCAGCAGGGCTTGGACAGCCAACTGTGGGTGTGGTGGCCAACTCAGAGGGTCCTCTTGTCTCATCCTCGGGGATCCATTGCCGTCTTCTGGAAGGGTGCAAGGAAGTGTTCTCTTTGTTTAGCCTGTGGAGGTCAAGTGCAAAAAAGCCATTCCTGCAGGTGTGTTTCCTTGTGTTTTCACACCAAGTCTTCCTCCAGGCCCAAATCGAAGTCGCAAGAGGGGCCCTAGGGCCCTCCTGGCTCCCTTTGTCTGAGCACCTCTGGAGACGCTGGTGCCTTGGTGTTGTGGGCAGACTGTCCTGTGGTGTAGCTGTGGAGACAGAAGGTGGAGTGGTATGAGATAGCAAGTGGCATGTACCCTAGGGAAGGTCTTACCAGAGGCCTGTGGGCTTTTGTGGGACATGTCTTCTGAGGTGTTGAGGTAGAGGTTTCCCTGCAGGACCCATGTGTGACATGAAGAAAGGGAAGATTCCCATGGGCCCCCTGGGGCTGAATGAAGGCTACACTCCCAGGGTCACTCAGGCCCCTTCCCTGACCATCTTCCTCCATTACTGCAAGGTCCTCCTCCTGCTGGGCTGTTGCTTCTCCAACCTCTCTGAGAGCCATCAACATGCCCTTCTCTGTGGCAGGAGCCTTTGCCTACACGAGTGTTGCAGGTGGCATGACAGAGAAGGCATGCTCCCGACTCCCATGGGAAATGAGTTTGCATGGGCCCCACACTGTGGGCAGGTGTTGGGCAAGGTGGAAGCAGGCAGTGTGGCCTTCCCTGATGGGTCTTCCCTGTGGATTTAGAAATTGAGGAGAGTCTCTAGAATATCAAACTCACGTAGTGAAATGGTGCCATGAGGGGACCGGCTACCTCCCCTGAGGTGTTTTGGAGGCTTGGGGGACTGTAGGTGTTGGTCAGGTACTACAGGAGTGGCCAGCATATATGAAAATTCCAAAGACTGTTGCCTACTCCATGCCCACAAGGATACAACCCTGGGAGGGGTGAGCTGTCCGATTCCTATGAGTCTGGGGACTGTCTTTTTTGCTCATTTCTCAGATGTCTAAAGTGGGAGATGGGGCCACCCCGCCACTATCTCTTCTAGACTAGTGTTGTTTGGGAGCAAGCCGTCCACTAAGTTTTGAAGGGTAGGAGTGCAAAGCTTGGGTTGTGTAGAGTGAGTGGTCACTGGGGTGAGGGGCTCTTTTCCTGAGGCGCACAGTGCATGGGCTGCCTGGGGTCCAGTACCTCCAGACAGCTAGTGCCCTTCCTCCGAGAGCAGTGGCTCCTGGACAACAGTACCCAACCACCACAGGGGGTTGTACGGATCAGGTGGAGGTTTCCCGTGGGATGTTCTCAGGCTTCCTAATGCCTGCAGGTACTGTGACCATCCTCTAATTTCCTGGTTGTTGTCAGAGGCCAGGGAAGCACCCTGGATTTTGTGTTGTTTCCCGAG
>NW_026740439.1:0-8707 GCF_022355385.1 Mustela nigripes | reverse complement strand
ATAGGGTGTGAAATTGCTGTGTTGGTTATGTATGTATGTATGTATGTATGTTTAGCTTTGCAAGAAATTGCCAAACTATTTTTACAGAGTGGCTGTATCAGTTTTTGTTCCTACCAACTATGAATCAGAATCTTGTTGTTCTGATTCTGGACCTGAAATTGGTACTGTCATTATTTTTGATGTAACCATTCCAATAACTGTCATGTTGTCTGCATATCCCCACTGAGGTGATGTGGAGCATCTATCTGTTCGTGTATTTATTTGCTATCCTTATATCTTTGGTGGAGTGTTTGTTCAAATCTTTTGCATATTTTTCACTTGGTCATTTGTTTTCTTACTATTGATGCTTTAAGAGCTGTTTTCTGATGTTGGACACAAAGCCTTTATTAGATATCTTTGTTCCAAATATTTTCTCCCTGTCTGTGCCTTATCCTTTCATTTTCTTAAAAATGTCTTTCACAGAGCAGACGACTTTCTTTTTAATATATGCAACGCATGTTTTTCCCCGTGGAATACGCTTTTTCTGTTCTATCTAAAAACTCATCATCGGGGCGCCTGGGTGGCTCAGTGGATTAAGCCGCTGCCTTCGGCTCAGGTCATGATCTCAGGATCCTGGGATCGAGTCCCGCATCGGGCTCTCTGCTCAGCAGGGAGCCTGCTTCCCTCTCTCTCTCTCTCTGGCTGCCTCTCTGTCTACTTGTGATTTCTCTCTGTCAAATAAATAAATCTTTAAAAAAAAAAAAAACTCATCATCAAATCCAGTGTCCGAGAGATTTTTCTCCTGTATTCTTTATTCTTGCTTTTTTACATTTAGATCTCTGATTCATTTTTAGTTAATACTTGTGTAAGGTCTGTGTCTAGTTTCATTTCTTTTGCATGAGTGTTCAGTTGTTTGAGCACTATTTGTTGAAAGACTGTCTCTTCTCCTTTTATTCCCTTTGTGCCTTTGTCAAAAAATGTTTGACTTTATTTTGGTGGATCTATTCCTGGTCCTTGTAATCTGTTCTGTTGATCTGTGTGTCTCTCTCAGCACTAACACACTGTCTTGGTTACTAGTAGCTTTATAGTAAGTCTCAAGACCAGGTAAGGTGAATTCTCATTTTTCTTCCACATTGTGTGGGCTGTTCTGTTTTTTTTAAACTTTTTTTAAAGATGTTATTTATATGTCAGAGAGAGAGCACAAACAGGGGATGTCAGAGGCAGAGAGAGCAGAGGGAGAACCAGGCTCCCCTCTGAGCAAGGAGCCTGACTCGGGATTTCATCCCAGGACTCTGGGATAGTGACCTGAGCTGAAGGCAAATGCTCAACCACCTGAGCCACCCAGGTGTCCAGTGTGTTGGCTCTTCTAGATCTTTTGCGTTTCTGTGTAAACTTCAGAATCTTCTTGTCAATATCTGCAAGATAACTGGGAGGTTTTATTTGGATTTCATTGAATTTATAGATTAAGTTGGAAAGAATTGACGTCTTAGCCATATTGAGTCTTGCTACCGATGAATACGAACTCTCTCTCCATTTATTTAGATCTTTGATTTCTTCCATCAGGTTTGTCTTCCTGTATATATGTATTGTGTTAGATTTTATACTTGAGTACCCCTTTCTAGGGGTGTATTGTAAATGGTATTTTTTTCATTTGAAAATATGGAATTCAGTTCTTTATTCAGATATAGGAAAATAGTTGACTTTTTTATATTGACCTTGTATCCTATGATGTTTTGGTATTTCCTCATTACTTCCAATAGTTTTTTTTTTCTTTTTATAAGTTACTTGAGATTTTCTACGTAGACAATAATAATGACTTCAGATCGAGTTTTGTTTTTCCTTTTCAGTGATACACCCTTGTTGTCTCATGCCCTCTTTCCACCCACCTTCTCTCTAGCAATCACCAGTTTGTTCTCTATATTTGTGAGTCTCTTATTTTGTCTCTTTTATGCTTTGTTTTGTTTCTTAAATTTCACATATGATTGAAATCATAGGATATTTGTCTTTCTTTGACTTATTTTATTTAGTTTTATGCCCTCTAGATTTATCCATGTTGTTGCAAATGTTAAGATTTCATTCTTTTCTCTGGTCAAGTACTATTCTATTAGAGATCTGTCTATCTGTCTATCTATATATATACGTCACGTCTTTTTTATCCATTCATCTATTGACGGGCTCTTCCATATCTTGCTTACTGTAAATAGTGCTGCACTGTAAACGTATCTTTTCAAAAGTTTTCCTTTTCTTTGAGCAAATACCCAGTAATGGAATTACTGGAACTTATGACATATGAACATATGACATATGACAGTTCTATTTTTAATTTTTTGAGGAACCTCCCATTGTTTTCCATAATGGCTGCACCAGTTTTCATCCCCACCATCAGTACACAAGGTTCCTTTTTCTTCACATTATCACCAACTCTTGTTCTTTCTTGTTCTTTTTCTGCAGGCAGAGTCCCAGGCTGGCAGGAGGAGTGGGCATGGTCACTGGGACAGCCCTCCAAAATGGGTCAGGTGACCTTTCAAACTCTGGGGAAGTGAAGGGTTCCTCACATCACAGCAGCACGTAGGCGGGTTTTTCTGGACCCTTCAGACAACCTGTGCAAGACGTGAGGATGAGTGAAATGCGCTGCCTGGAATGGTGGTTGTGTTGGCTTCTGGGGCTTCCATTCCGAGGGGATATTCAGGCCAGTGGGGTGGGGGCTAAGGGGCAGGTTATTTGGGGCCGATGTGCCTTGCTTCTGAGGCGAACCTGTGTTTGAGCAGGAGGGTGGGGGCTGCAGTTTGATCTGGCACCTGGGCCCACGTTGGTTACCACGGTGGTTGGGTTGAGGGGAGCACAGGGCCGGCCAGCTGGAGTCTGCGACCCTTCAACTGCCTTCTGACGGCCTGCACCCAGAGCCCGGGGTACCTGGGGCAGAGCCAGAGTACCAGGGACCAGGCAGATGCTCATATGAAAGGACTGGAGCCAGGGAGGGAGGGAGGCAGGCAGGCCCAGGCAGCCACGGCAGCCAGCCAGGTCGCCGGGGTGCCCAAGCCTAGCTCTACGCTCTGTGCTTTATTGGAGGGTTGACGTTTATCAGGGCAAAATGCGCACAGTGTGAAGTCTGCCTTAGGCAGGACCCTATAGTGGAAGGGTGTTGGGGAAGGGGAAGGTAGTTGTTGTTGTTGGGGTTTTTTTTTTGCTTGGTTTTTTTTTTGGTTTTTTTCTTTTCCTGTGTTGAGTTCTGGAAGCCAAATCTCTAAGCATGTATTAGGGGAAGGTCTTCCAGCAGCCATGTTAAGACTTTGACAGATGGCAGGGCCCTGTGATTTTGGCCTTTTTGAGCCTGCACTCCCTGCTGGGAGGGAGGGACCTGCTTTCCGTTATGGGTGACTCTGTGTCTCCCCATGTGTGGGTCCTGAGACCTCGACTGAATGGTCTCCTTGTTTTTACAGGTGGTGCTTCGAGGCTCAGGGGACATGGCCTCCTGGGCAGCATCCAAAGCGTCTGGCCTCTGTCTCTTCAGTGCAGATGGAAGTGCAGCACGTCCAGGAGTGTGACCGCTGCCATCTCCCTGGTGCACGTGCATCGCAGTGGTAAGTTGTCTTGGTTCTGAATCTCCCCCCTGGGTTGAGGTTCAGGCCTTGACCTGGGTGTCTTTCTTGCCGGCTTCATCTCTCTTCCGGAGGAAATGATAGCCTCTTCTTGTTGATTAACTTGGAGATGTACCCTTAACCAGAATGTCTAGAGTTGGCTGTGGGGGAAATTTACTTCTGGGCACATATGGAGAAGGCTCTGCAAGTCCCTGCCCCACACAAAACCTCTGAACTCCATGTTGCCCCTGGTAGCAGAGTCCCGAGTTATTGCAGCCTGACTTAGTAAGACACACGACTGACTTAATAAAAAATAAATTCTTTTATATCAAATAAAACTTAATAAATAAACATTCTCTCGACCATCGACGTTCTGCCCACACTTGCTTTATTGGGCCATTCATCTAGAGCCACGAATCCCGGGCATCTTTACAAATGGATGTCTGAGTGGACTTCGGCACACGTTCTCTCTCTCTCTCTCCTATTTCTTTTTGGTGGGGGTGTGGGAGTTGCAGAGGATGAGAGGGACCCTTCAGCAGGCTCCCCATGCCTTCCAGAGCCTGACTCCGGGCTCAGTCCCATAACCCTGACATCATAACCTGAACCAAAGCCAAACATTGGTCCCTAAACTGAAGGAACCTCTCAGGCATTCCTGGACAGGCTTTGTCTTTATGGAAGGGAGTGTAAGAAACCCCTCCTGTTCTAAAATCTTCCGAATCGGGGAGTATTTCCATGTCTGCAGTGGTTGTACACCCTCTCAGGCCCAGAGATATGTAGCTGACTTGGTGGTGGAGAAAAGCCCTTGGCTCCCACGTTCTCATAGACGGGGAGGAAGCCCTCACTGCCTGATGCTGAACTGTCGAGGTTTTCGTGCCCTGGTCCACACAGGTCTTCCAAAGAACACCTTTGTATGAGATGAAATTAATTTGCAAGCCCCCAGGTGGTGCAGTTGGGTAAGCATCTGCCCTTGGCTGAGGTCAGGATCCCTGGATCCTGGGGGATCAAGCCCTGTATTGGGCACCCTTCTCCGTCTTCCTCGCTGCCCAACCCCGACTGTTCTTGCTCCCTGCTAGCTCTGTCACTCTCCGATAAGTGAAGTAAATAGAGATATTTCTAAGCGTGTAATTAATTTGTAAATCCTTTGCACTTTGTGAGGACAATATTAGTAGAATGAAGGGCGTGAGAGGTAGATCACAAACCATGTGTTTGTTGAATCTTGTGGCCATTCATCCTTGCAATCTACCTACATGGTTAGGTTCATGTTTTCGTGAACATCCATTGATCACCTTGTGTTCTGAGATTCCGAGCTCACCCTCGACTTGATGTTCTCATGGATCCCGGGCAGCGTGACTTCCTGTGACCCCACTTGCTAGCAAGAGACAGTACCTGTGTCAGTTGTGAGAGGTCGTAAAGGAAACGTCCCCCGTTCTTACTTGGCACAGTGTGCAGTGTTGTGAGACCCGCCTGTTCGGTGAGACTAGCCTTTATGCAAGTACTGCTGGATTGGAGCAGATGTGCTTGATTTCTGGCTATTGGTTACTGGAATAGCACATATCGCATCCCTCAAAATGGGGCCCTGCTGTATGTGTTTGCAGTGTCTGAGTTTGTATCTCAGTGTCACCCCGAGGAATTCCTTGGGAGCTAGTTGCCCAGTGATTCTCTGATGGGAGTGTCCGGGGAAGAATTTCCCCTCGTTGCGTTGGGATCAGTGATTCCTCGGTGTGAGGGTGTCATTGCTGGCTAGGGAAGAAGGGATAGCTGAGCCCGTTCCTTTGCTCATCAGACCGGGAGGATTTTCCTGTGTGCGAATCCTCCCAGGTCCTTCCTGGGTTGGCTCCGTGAGGAATGGGATTCCCATATGGGATGTCCTCGGCATTCAGCCACAGTGATGATGCAGGGGTCCCAGGGGTGCCTGTACCTTCGCTCCCGTGTGAGGGATGAAGTACAGTCTGAGATGGTAGCAGGAGCCTCAGGCCTGAGCCCCACCTGAAGCTTCTCCCACCAGGATACCACGCCAGTGGCTCTCCCTGTGTGAGTTCTCTGGTGTTGGGAAAGGGCCCACTTCTGGCTGAAGGCTCTGCCTCAGTGACGGGAGACAAGGGGTTTGTACTGTGTGATTTCTGTGGCGGTGAGCAAGGTGGGCGCTCTGGGTACAGGCGGGGCCCCAGTAATGACAGACACAGATTTCGCTGCTCTGAGTTGTCTGGTGTCCCCAAATGTGAGACCTGTATTGAACGGCTCTTCCACGTTGACCGCATTTGTCGGGGTTGCCACCGGTGTGGATCCTCAGATACTGGCTAAGGATGTGGCTGGCCTAAATGCTTTCCCCTGAAGATGGCATTCAACCGGTTTCTGTCTGTGGGAACGTGCCCATGGCCTCGAAGGGATGCCTGTTGCTGCGAGCTCTTGTGCGGCCATCCCAGCACATGGCTTCTACCCCGTGTGAGGTCCTGGACATGAAGAAGAGCAGAGCTCTCTGAAGGAAGGGTCCCCCACCTTCTTTCCATCCCCGAGGTTTGTCTCCGGTGGTCTTACTGTGTACAGAGGTGAGCACTGCCCTGGGTGGTTCCCCCATGTGTGTCATGTCTCCGTTCGTCAGAAGGGTGAGTTCTCTCGTGTCTCCCGAGGTTAGAGCCCCGACTAAGGGCTCTCCCACACTGGGGAGATGGGTGTGCTGCGATCCAGGATGAACGAGCTCTGATTTCCCTGGCACCAGGGACACATGGCTGAAGGCTCTTCCACATTATCAGCAAATACAAGGCTTGTCTTCCCAGGACACAGCACACCGAGAGTGAGGTGAGGCACGTGAGATATCTCCGTGCTGTGCCCCAGCATTGCCCGTGTTCCTGTGCAGTGTGAACCCTGTGCTAATGGCCAGAGCACGAGGGGCTGTGGCAGGATCGCTCCCTCACGTTCCTCCCTTCCTGACTCAACGAACGCGTTCCAGCCCCTCCCTTCAGGAATGGTCGCTGTTTCTACCCCCGCAAGCCACTTGTAGTCGGGTGCCTTGTTCCTTTCCGGAATTCAGATAGATCTTTCTACATGGTAGCCTCACCCCAACGTCAACTGCTGATTAAATTTTTGAAGTTTCCGTTTCAAAGACTATATACCTGTGAGTCCTGCTGAAGCCAGTTGACTTTTCCAGTCACTCGGGCGGCGGCTTCACTCAAGGCCCATTTCAGCCGAGAAATGAAACTCTTCAGGTCTCTGGTGGGACAGCCCGTATGCTCAGGGTCTTGGATGACAGGGGATTGTGGGGAATGCTTAGCGTAGCCCGTGTCCAGCTCTAGTGTGGAAGGCCAGGGTTCATAACCCTGAAGCTTCCCGTTGACTTGCAGAGAAGCCGACCTTTGAGATGCCCCCGTGTGGGTCTCCCTTCATCCTTTATAATAGGGAACGAATTGCCGTGAGCTCCTGTGTCTTGTACACAAAGAGTGAGTCCCGGAACACTAGGTGAAAAAGTACTGAAGTGCTGTGTGGGGACTAACAGAACAGAAGGAGAAAAGGAAAGAGGGGGAGGGAGGAAGGAATACAAAGAACGAAAAGATCATGTAGGGAAGGAAGGAAGGGAGGGAGGGAGGGCGGGCGGCTTGAAAAAGGAAGAAGAGAAACTGGTAGAGAGGCATTAGGGGAAAGAAGAATTTTGAAAGTTTTGAGACAAACATCTGAGAGTTAAGATTTGAGCTTGAGGACAAAGGAAAGGAATGGAGTCCTCTACTCAGGAGCAGAAACCGGTTGTAGCGTGCTGGTGATGAGAACCTATGGACCAGATAAACCTGCGAGACAAAGAAAGTGAGGATGGGAGGCTGGGGAGTTTCAGAAGGGCAACGTCAACCATGTCGAGGACCGAGAGAGGGGCCATGTGAGGGTTTGAGTGCAAAAATCACAGAAGGGTCCAGTCCTCGGAGGACACAGAATGTGCAGTGGGTGAGGTGGATGGAGTCGGAAGAGTTGACAGAAATGGGCCCGTGTTGCAGGGTTGTTTCCACAGGAGCCCTACAGGAGACAGGACTGATGTAGGAAAGAGGTTAGCATTCAAGGCCGATGGTCAAGAAAGAAGTCTTGAGACGGCTCTGCTGGCAGGAGGAGCTTTTTATTAAGGCACAGGGATACGACCCTTGGGTAGAAAGGGCTGCTTGCTGGGGTCGTGACAGGAGCCTGACTTTCTGGGATGGCATTGGAGGAGGTCAAGCAAAAGGGAGGTTTTGCAAGAATGTGGCAGGAGGACAGAGGACACCGAGGATACAGTTGACTTTGCTCTTGTGAAGGGAAGGTGGTTTTTCCTGCTAGGAAGGCATGAATTGAAAGATGGTGCGGAGCTTCCTGGAGGAATGTTACTTTCCTCCTCTCACAGGTCCATCCCAGGGACTGCACGTTTGAAAAGAAACTCTGTCCTACGGACATTTCCTTCAGCCTCAGCCTCCCTCAGTGTCGTGGAGGGGAGGGAGATGTCAGGGCTTCAGGAAACGGAGATCCGGGCCTCTGGCAGGTCGCTAGGCTCTCGTTAAGCAGGCCTCTTCCTACAGAATCACGAGGACTTTTACAAACCGAGGGAGACTCCGGTCTTGCCGGGTTTTGATCTCCATCTGTGGAGAATCTGTTTTTTTCTTTCCTCAGCTTGAGGGCAGTCAGAGCGCCTGAGGGATGTCCCCCGTATCACAGGTTGGGGGGCGGTGTGGCGTGCCAGCTCCTGCTTGGCGCTCAGCTAGCCTTCCCCTCCCTCCTCGTGTGCTCCTGACCAGTGCGGAGCCTTGCGTGGTTAAGGTTGTTGAAGGAGGATGGTCTCATCTTCTGTAGCTTCTTCCTGCTGAATAGGGGCGTAGAGCTGTCCCTCCGCGTGGGTCATTCCTGGTCAGGTGGCAGAGGCCCAGCTGGGGGAGGCCTCTGCTGTCTGAGTTGTAAAAGGAAGAGGCCGCTGAGTGCAGGGGAGCCTCTCCTCCCTAAACCTCTTGCTGCTGCCAAACACACAGGCTGAGCGGGGCCCGTTTTGTGGGGCTGCTGCCAGTGTTGAGCCCAGCATTGGTCACGGTCCTGTGTGTCGAAGAGACGGGGGCGGTTCCGGTGCGGCACCCTCGGGGAATCCAGCAGGGGTAGGGCTGCTGGCCCTCGAGTCGATCCCAGGGTGGTCAAGGGGCCCTGGCAGTGCCGCT
>NW_026740438.1:0-8719 GCF_022355385.1 Mustela nigripes | reverse complement strand
TTTCTCTTGTCATATACATTTATCAGTCTTTTTGTTTGTCTGTTTTTGTTGGTATACTTTATAAATCTTACCTTGAGTCCCATTTGGGGTGAACATCTCTTTCATCTTCCCTTTCTTTCCTGTCTCTCTTGCTCTCTATCTTTTTTTCTTTTTCTTTTCTTTTGTCTCATATGGGTGGGGAATCCTGATTACTCAGAAGTGTTCCAGGGTGCACCTTGACTGCATGATGGTCGATACATCAAGCTACATCTGTTCTACATCTCCCACCAAGATGACTAGGAGGAGGAATGCCCAACAGAAGAAAAATACAGAGGATGGACCTTCTGCAACAGAGCTAACAGCTATCATATATGTTATATCATATCAATATCAATATCATATCATATCATATCAATATCTCAGAAAGAGAATTCAGGCTAACAATTATCCAGGAAATAGCTAGGTTGGAGAAAGCCATAAAAGACAAATGGAATTGATTAGGGCTGAGCTGAAAGTGGCCAGAGATGATGTTCAAAATGTTAGGGTGGGGATAAAAGCTACCAGGGATGAGGTTCTCAATGAGTTCCAATCTACTCTAAATTCTCTCAAAGCTAGGGTAACTGAGACAGAAGATAGAATTAGTGATCTGGAGGACAAACGGATAGAGAGAACGGATCAGGAGGAAGACTGGAACAGACAGCTTAGAAACCATGAAAACAGAATCAGGGAAATAAGAGATGCCATGAAACGTTCCAATGTCAGAATTAATGGAATCCCTGAAGAGGAGGAGAAAGAAAGAAGTCTAAAAGATGTAGTGTAACAAGTTCTTCTTGAAAATCTTCACAGTCTCGTGAATGGAACCAGCATTCATGTACTAGATGCCGAAAGGTCTCCACCCAAGATTAAACATTAAAAAAAAAAAAAAATCAGGTTACCTGATCGTCAAATTGAGGAATCATAATTGTAGGTATAATCTTTTGAAAGCAGCTAGGACAAAGAGGCTCCTTACTTACAGAGGAAAGCCCATCAGAGACCTGGCAAGGCAGAAAGAGGTGGCAAGATATATTCAGGGCACTAAATGAGAAGAACATGCATCCAAGAATACTTTTTCCAGCAAGACTGACATTCAAAATGGATGGAGAGGTAAAGAGTTTCCAAGCCCGGCAAGGCTTAAAGGACTACAAAACCACCACACTGACACTGCAGGAAATATTAAGGGGGTTTCTATAAAAGAGGAAAAATACTAAGAATAGCATTGAACAGAAAAAGAGATGCAATCTACAGAAAGAAAGACTTAAAAGGTAACACAATGACAATAAAAACGTATCTATCAATAATCACTCTCAATGTGAATGGCCTAAATGCGCCCATAAAATGGTAAAGGGTTGCAGATTGGATAAAAAGACAGGACCGATCCATATGTTGTCTACAATACAAGCATTTTGAACCTAAAGATACACCCACACTGAAAAAGAAGGTATGAAGAAGCATCTTTCATGTCAATGGGCTGCAAAAGAAGGCTGGGGAAATGATTCTCATATCAGATGAATTAGATTTTAAACTAAAGACTGTAGTCAGAGATACAGAAGGACACTACATCATTCTTAAAGGGACTATTCACCAAGATGATTTAACAGTTGTAAATATCTATGCCCCCAATATGGGAGCAGCCAATTACATAAGAAAACTGTTAATCAAGATAAAGAGTCAGATTGATATGAATACATTAATAGCAGGAGACCTTAACATGCCTCTCTCAGAAATGAACAGATCATCGAAGCAGAAAATCAATAACGAAACAAGAGCATTGAATAGCACACTGGACCATATGGACTTCACAGATATATACAGAACATTCCACCCTGAAACAACAAAATACTCATTCTTCTCAAGTGCACATGGAACCTTCTCCAGAATAGACCACATACTGGGTCACAAATCAGTACTCAACTGATACCTAAAGACTGAGATTATTCACTGCATATTCTCAGATCACAATGCTTTGAAACTGGAGCTCAATCACAAGGAAAAGTTCAGAAGGAACTCAAACACCTGGAAGCTAAAGACCACCTTGCTTAAGAATGCTTGGATCAACCAGGAGATCAAAGAAGAACTGAAACAATTCATGGAAACCAATGAGAATGAAGACACTTTGGTCCCAAACTTATGGGATACAGCAAAAGTGGTCGTGAGGGGGAAATACATAGCCATCCAAGCCTCTCTCAAAAAACTGAAAAATCCAGAACACAGCAGCTGTCTCTACTCCTTAATGAACTGGAGAATCAAAACAAATCGAACCTACTCCACACATAAGAAGGGAAATAATCAAGATTAGAGATGAGATCAATGAGGTAGAAACTAGAGATACAGTAGAACGTATCATGAAACTATAAGCTGTTTTTTGAAAGAAATCAATAAGTTCGATAAACCATTGAACACACTAATCCAAAGAAAATAAAGCCGAAATTCATAAAATTGCAAATGAAAAGAGAGAGATCACAATGAACACCAAGGAAGTAGAAACAATCATCTGAAGTTATTATCAACAGTTATATGCCAAAAAGATAAGCAACCTAGATGAAATGGACGAATTCCTGGAAAACTATAAAATCCTAAAATTGAATCAGGAAGAAATCGACAACCTAAATAGACCGATATCTACTAACGATATTGAAGCAGTGATCAAAATCCTCCAAAAAAAAAGAAGAGCCCAAGCGTTGACGGATTCCCTGGGGGAAAGCTACCAAACTTACAAAGAAGAAATAACACCCATTCTCCTGAAGCTGTTTCAAAAAATTAAAGCAGAAGGGAAACTTCCAGACTCTTTCTATAAAGCCAGCATTACACTAATCCCCAAACCAGGCAAAAACCTTACTAAAAAGGAGAATTTCAGATCAATATCACTGATGAATATGGATGCTAAGATTCTCAATAAGATCCTAGCAAATAGGATCGAACAGCACATAAAAAAGACTATTCAACATGACCAGGTGGGATTCATCCCTGGGCTACAAGGATGGTTCAACATTCACAAATCAATCAATGTGATAGAACAAATTAAGAGAAGAGACAGGAAACACATGGTCCTCTCAATCGATGCAGATAAAGCATTTGACAAAATCCAGCATCCGTTCTGATTAAACCACTTCAAACTGTAGGGATAGAGGGAACATTCCTGAACCTCATCAAATCTATCTATGAAATACCCACAGAAAATAACATCCTCAATGGGAAAATGCTTGCAGCCTTCCCATTGAGATCAGGAATACCACAAGGATGCCCACATTCACTCTTGTTCAACATAGTATTAGAAGTCCTAGCAAAAACAGACAACAAAGAGAAATAAAAGGTATCAAAATTGGCAATGAAGAAGTCAAACTCTCTCTTTGCAGATGACATGATTCTTTATATGGAAAACCCAATCAACTCCACCCCCAAACTACTAGAACTCCTAGAGCAATTCAGCAAATGGCAGGATACAAAGTCAATGTACAGAAATCAGTGGCTTTCTTATATACTAATGATGAAAATACAGAAAGGGAAATTAGAGAATTGATTCCATTTACAATAGCACTCAGAACAATAAGATACCTGGGAATAAATCTTACCAAAGAGGTAAAGGATCTGTACTCGAAGAACTACAGAACACTCATGAAAGAAACTGAAGAAGACACACAAAGATGGAAGACCACTCTCAGATCGGAACAATAAACAATGTTAAAATGTCTATACTGCCTAGAGCAATCTATACTTTTCATGCCATTCCTATCAAAATTCCACTGACATTCTTCAAAGAGCTGGAGAAAATAATCCAAAAATTTGTATGGAATCAAGAAGAGACCCCAAATCGCTAAGCAAATGTTGAAAACAAAAATACAACTGGGGGCATCACGTTATCTGATTTCAGGCTTTACTCCAAAACTATGATCAATAAGACAGCATGGTACTGGCATAAAAACAGACACATAGACCAGTGGAACAGAGTAGACAGCCCAGATATGGACCCTCAACTCTACGGGCAAATAACCTTCAACAAAATGGGAATAAATATACAGTGGGAAAAAAAAAAAAACAGTCTCTTCAATAAATGGTGCTGGGAAAACTGGACAGCTATATGTAGAAGAATGAAACTCGACCATTCTCTTACACCGTAAACAAAGATAAACTCAAAATGGATAAAAAACCTCAATGTGAGACAGGAATCCATCAGAATCCTAGAGGAAAACATAGGCAGTAATCTCTTCGATATCAGCCACAGCAACTTCTTTCAAGATATATCTCCCAAGGCAAAGGGAAAAAAGCAAAAATAAACTTTTGGGACTTCCTCAAAATCAAAAGCTTCTGCACAGCAAAGGAAGCAGTCAAGAAAACAAAGAGGCAACCCACGGAATGGGAGAAGATATTTGCAAATGACAGTGAAGAAAAAAGGTTGATATCCAGGATCTATAAAGAACTCCTCAAACTCAACACACACAAGACAGGCAAGCATATCAAAAATGGGCAGAAGATATGAACAGACACTTCTCCAATGAAGACATACAAATGGCTATCAGACACATGAAAAAATGTTCATCATCACTAGCCATCAGGGGATTAAAATGAAAACCATATTGCGATATCACCTTACACCAGTTACAATGGCCAAAATTAACAAGACAGGAAAGAACATGTGTTGGAGGGGATGTGGAAAAGGGGAACCTTCTTACACTGTTGGTGGGAATGCAAGTTGCTGCATCTTCTTTGAAAAACAGTGTGGAGATTCCTCAAGAAATTAAAAATAGAATTTCCCTATGACCCTGCAATTGCACTACTGTGTATTTACCCCAAAGATACAGATGTGAAAAGAAGGGCGATCTGTACCCCAATGTTTATAGCAGCAATGACCACTGTCACCAACCTGTGGAAAGAACCAGGATGCCCTTCAATGGACAAAGGGATAAGGAAGATGTGGTCCATATACACTATGTGGTATTATGCCTCCATCAGAAAGGATGAATACCCTGCTTTTGTAGCAACATGGACGGGACTGGAAGAGATTATGCTGAGTGAAATAAGTCAAGCAGAGAGAGTCAATTATCATATGGTTTCACTTATTTGTGGAGCATAACAAATAGCATGGAGGACAAGGGGAGTTAGAGAGGAGAAGGGAGTTGGGGGAAATTGAAAGGGAAGGTGAACCATGAGAGACTATGGACTCTGAAAATCAATCTGAGGGGTTTGACGTGGCGGGGGTGAGGGGAGGGAGGTTGGGGTACCAGGTGGTGGGTATTAAAGAGGGCACGGATTGCATGGAGTACTGGGTGTAGTGCAAAAATAATGAATAATGTTATCCTGAAAATAAATGTAAAAAAAATTATATATATATATATATATATATATATATATATATAAAAGAAGGTCACTATGTAATTATAAGGCAGTTAACTAATCAAGAATATATAACCATGGTAAATGCATATGCACCCAACATTGGAGATACTAAATAGATGTTAGGCATTTACTAACAGATCATAAAGACAACCAAGGGACTTTAATAGTCCACATTCAGCCAATGCCAGGGCATTTAGACAGAAAATTACCATGGACAATGTTGGACTTGAACAATGATTTAGACAAAAGAAACCTAATGTATGTAAGAAATAGACATATATAGAAGATTCCATCCCAAAGCAGCAGAATATGATCATCTCCAGTTCATATGGGACATTCTGCAGGAGAGATCAGATAACAAGATACAACACAAGTCTTACCAAATTCAAGAAGATTCCAATCATATAAATAGCTTTTCTGACTGCAATGGTATGAAAGCAGAAGTCAAGAACAAATGGAAAACTGGGATGTAGATTAATATATGGAGTTTAGTAGTATGCTCCTGAATAACTAATTGTTCAGGAATAAAATAGGAAAACAAAAACAATGAAACAAACTTACATGAAAAACACATCAAAGTTATGTTGCAAAAGCAGTTCTGAAAGGGAAATTTATTGGAATAAATAAATGCATAAACAAGTCAAACTACTGATGTAGACAATATAACATTGTACTTCAAGGAAGTATGATAGGTGGAAGAACTAAGACAAAATTAAAGGCAAGAGGGAAATAAAGATAATAGGAAAAAAATCGATGACAGAGAGACTGGGAAAACCAACTAAAAAGATTAGTAAGGAGGGAGGAGTCAAGATGGTGGAGAAGTAGCAGGCTGAGACTACTTCAGCTAGCAGGAGATCAGCTAGATAGCTTATCTAAAGATTGCAAACACCTGCAAATCCATCGGCAGATCGAAGAGAAGAACAGCAATTCTGGAAACAGAAAAACAACCACTTTCTGAAAAGTAGGACTGGCGGAGACGTGAATCCAAAGTGACGGGAAGATAGACCCCAGAGGGAGGGGCCGGCTCCTGGCAAGCGGCGGAGCAATGGAGCACAAAATCAAGACTTTTAAAAGTCTGTTCTGCTGAGGGAAATCGCTCCAGAGGCTAAACCGGGGCAAAGCCCATGCGGGGTCAGCGTGGCTTAGGTCCCACAGGGTCACAGAAGGATGGGGGTGTCTAGGTGTCGCAGAGCTTGTGGGTATTGGAACAGGAAAGCTGGCTACAGAGACAGAGCCAACATTAAGCTCACAGCCGGGTGTTACCTTGAACCGGTCGCAGGCTCAGTGAGCTCAGAGCACAGCCGGAGGTCAGGCAAACAGGAGTAACTGGGCGCTGTTCTCTGAGGGCGCACTGAGGAGTGGGGCCCCGGGCTCTCGGTTCCCCCGGCCAGAGACCAGGAGGCCGCCATTTGTATTCCCGTCCTCCAGAACTCTATGGAAAGTGCTCAGGAAACAAAAGCTCCTGAAAGCAAATCGAGCAGATTACTCACCCCAACCCCTGGTAAGGGCAGTGCAATTCTACCTGGGGCAAAGACACTTGAGAATCACTACACCAGGCCCCTCCCCCAGAAGATCAACAAAGAAATCCAGCCGAGACCAAGTTCACCTACCAAGGAGTGTGGTTTCAATACCAAGGAGAGCAGCAGAACTCCAGAGGAGGAGAAAGCAAAGCACAGAACTCATGGCTTTCTCCATGTGATTTTTTTAGTCTTTCAGTTAATTTAATTTTTTTCTTTTTCATTTTTTATCTTACTCTCCTTCTGGTAAAATTTTTTTAACTTTTACCCTTTTTTTTCTTATGTTTTTAAACTAGTTTATCTAATATATATATATTCTTTTTTATATATTTTTTAATTCTTTTTTTTCTTTTTTTTTCTCCCTTTTTGAACCTCTTTTTATCCCCTTTCTACCCCCCTCACGATTTGGGATCTCTTCTGATTTGGTTAAAGCATATTTTCCTGGGGTTGTGGCCACCCATTTAGTATTTTACTTACTTCTTCATATACTCTTATCTGGATAAAATGACAAGATGGAAATATTCACCACAAAACAAAACAAAACAAAACAAAACAAACAAGAGGCAGTACCGAAGGCTAGGGCCCTAATCAATACAAACATTGGTAATATGTCAGATCTGGAGTTCAGAATGACAATTATCAAGATTCTAGCCATACTTGGAAAAGGCATGGAAGATATTAGAGAAAACCTCTCGAGAGATATAAAAGCCCTTTCTGGAGAAATAAAAGAACTAAAATCTATCCAAGTTGAAATCAAAAAGCTACTAATGAGGTGCAATCAAAAATGGATGCTCTCACTGCTATGATAAATGAGGCAGAAGAAAGAATTAGTGACATAGAAGACCAAATGACAGAGAATAAAGAAGCTGAGCAAAAGAGGGACAAACAGCTACTGGACAACGAGGGGAGAATTCGAGAGATAAGTGACACCATAAGATGAAACAACATTAGAATAATTCGGAAGAAGAAGAAAGAGATAGGGGAGCAGAAGGTATACTGGAGAGAATTATTGGGGAGAATTTCTCCAATTGGCAAAGGGAACAAGCATCAAAATTCAGGAGCTTCACAGAACGCCCCTCAAAATCAATAACAATAGGCCCACACCCCGTCACCTAATAGTAAAATTTACAAGTCTCAGTGACAAAGAGAAAATCCTGAAAGCAGCCCGGGAAAAGAAGTCTGTAACATACAATGGTAAAAATATTAGATTGGCAGCAGACTTATCCACAGAGACATGGCAGGCCAGAAAGAACTGGCATGATATTTTCAGAGCACTAAACGAGAAAAACATGCAGTCGAGAATACTATATCTAGCGAGGCCATCATTGAAAATAGAAGGAGAGATTAAAAGCTTCCAGGACAAACAAAAACTGAAAGAATTAGCAAACACCAAACCAACTCTACAGGAAATATTGAAAGGGGTCCTCTAAGCAAAGAGAGAGCCTACAGGTGGTAGACCAGAAAGGAACAGAGACCATATACAGTAACAGTCACCTTACAGGCAATACAATGGCCCTAAATTTACATCTCTCAATAGTTACCCTGAATGTTAGTGGGCTAAATGCCCCTGTCAAAAGACACAGGGTATCAGAATGGATAAAAAAACAAAACCCATCGATATGTTGCCTCCACGAAACTCATTTTAAGCCCGAAGATACCTCCAGATTTAAAGTGAGGTGGTGGAAAAGAATTTACCATGCTAATGGACATCAGAAGAAAGCAGGAGTGGCAATCCTTATATCAGATCAAGTAGATTTTAAGCCAAAGACTATAATAAAAGATGAGGAAGGACACTATATCATACTCGAAGGGTCTGTCCAACAAGAAGATCTAACAATTTTAAATATCTATGC
>NW_026740437.1:0-8744 GCF_022355385.1 Mustela nigripes | reverse complement strand
TATAAGTCCAATGATCTGAGGCAGGGGGCAGGCCAGTGTATTGGGCTTGGGCCTGGCTATGCTCCCTGTCCTCCAGCATAAGCTTTAACTCATGCAAGAGCTGTTCTTTGAGATTCAATGATTTAGGATCTTGTGGAACTGGTATGCATGGTGGGATGTCAGTTGATGCTCATTCCCCTTTATAATTTGGGAGCTAACTGGCTTGTTGGTTGTCAAGATGCTAGGTTGTGACTGAAGTGTATGAAATTCCTTGGTCGTGAATATCGTTCAGGAGTCTTCATCTTCATGCCTTGTTGCCCTCCTCTGCTACTGTTGGTGTTTGCATCCTTATACTTTGGCTCATTGTCTTGCCGGCGGCTTTGGGGGCCACCTGTTGGCTATGGTGACATGTTTGACAGGTTTAAGAGTCTGTCTCTCATGCTTCATTTTTGGAACATCCTCTACAAGCAGATGGATATTGGAGGATAATTGCCTCGGAATCCTCCGCTCTTCCTTGCCCACAGTTGAGGCCGCAGGGCGAGGATGATCCAGAATGGAGGCTGAATTTGCCGTTCCTGCTTTGTCTGCATGGAGGGATCTCAAGCTTCCTCTAAGGGGGCTGACGCCCCCAGGTTTAGAATTTGCTGCAGGAATCAGTTTGGTGGAGCAGGAAGGGCTACAGGGAGATGTGGCCTTTCTTGACTTAAAGATCTCTATGGATTCAAGGACCCTGGAGGGAAGGCCCCATAGCATCCTCCAACGAAACCTTTTAAGATGGGATTCCAGCATCTGTTGTACACGAGGTTCCACAAAGGGAAGCTCCTGGCAGGTATTCACCTCAAACTCTGATGGTGGCAAACGTCTTTGTGTAATTTCAGCCTGGGATTTCTGAGAAGGAAGTGATGTCTGCTGCATTGTATTCCATGAATGATGCACAGTCTCAGGGAGATGACCCTCACTGACTTCCTCAGATTTTTTGTGCAAATGTATTTTCAGGACATTTTCCAGTTTTGTCTGACCTACAGTCTCCACAGACTCCGTGGAGCTGTTCTCTGATGGACTAGTAAGTTTACTGTCAGAATCATGGCCCATGTCCTTATCTGAAGAGCTCTCTAGGTCACTCAACAGATCCTCTTTTGGGCCATTCTCTGGGCTGTGTTCCTGACCCCTCTTCAGGTTGTCATTGTCCTTGTCCAGTTCACCGTCCTCTAGATGAAGCTTTTCTGAGTCCTCGTCACTGATGCTTTCAGTGTCATTCAATTTGCTCGGACTCTTCGGGATCCATGAGCGTCCACGAAAGCGCTGCGACTCAGGTAGCTGAGAAAGTGTACTGGGACGGCTCATCAGCGCGAGACTCTCATAAATCCTGCGGGGAATGCCCCACCGGTGTTGGATGAGCCTCTTTCGAAGGTGACTCTCAAGTTTCCTCCGAAGCTCTTCATTCAGAGGAAACTGTCCAGGGGGGATAGAGATGACCACTTGGGCCTTGGTGGCCTTGTGGCTGAGAGGAGGGTTAGGAGCTGAAGGACAGTAGTCCTCCTGGGATCGTTGGACGAGAGTGGGTAAACCCCACACACGTTTCTGTACCTTCTGCAACACGTTCCACTCCAGATGTTGCATTTCTGCTGGAGTGAGATTCTCCGGTTCGTTCCGAGGTCTGTGAAGACACACTCCACAGATCTTGATGTCAGGTAGAGGACCAGATGGCAGGATTGGGATTGGGGATTGAAGGTGGGCCTGGGGCTGGACAGGAGGGCTAGGTAAGGGCGGGGTTTGAGGCAGGAGTTGAGGCGGGTTCTCAGGCAAGGATGGAGGAAGTGGATGGGGAACTACTGGGGATTCCTGCTCTGGGGAGGCATTCCAGATGCGATCTGAGGCATCGGCAGCAGGGAAGAAGGACTCGCTAGGTGGAGTTTGGAGACCCCAGAAGAGCTGGATGGGGGTTTGCTGTAAATGGCCCTCTTCCCAGGTTGTAGGATATGGGCGCTGCTGATGCATATGCAGCTCCTTTGATGTGTTTCTGGTGCCCCAGAAAGGAAGGGACGATGCCAAATCATGGGTATCAACAATTGTTTGTTTTGCAAAAGATCCCTTTGATTGCTTCCACAGGAGGAAGTCACTCCTCTTTTGCCTTTGTTTCTCTAGAAGTGCCAGGGCATCAGGACTGAGAAGTGAGAGGTCACCAGGCTCTACAAGTTTGGCTCCAGGGTCTCCCCTGGAAGAAGCCTCTGAAGAATGGAGGGCCAGGACTTCTTGACGGAAATCACGTGGAGCCAGGGTTGAAGGGAAGAAGCCTTTGGCGTGAGTTTGCCACCAAGGGAGGTCTAAAATTGACAAGTTGGAGGGGTCAATGCCTACGATTTTGGAGACATAAGGAGACAACCCACCAGAGCTATCTGGGGGTGAGCTCTGTGGAACAGGCTTCCTTGAGATGGAAATCGGTTTGGATTGAGGCACAGTTAAATTGCAGTCTGGCGCTGGTGAAGCAGACCGGGTTGGTGGTGTGGGATGACGAGCAAAGGTCTCAGTGGGATTCACCCTCTGAGACAACTCCGGTAAGGGGCTGACATCTTGGGAAAGGGTAGGGTCCAGAGAGAAGGTGGTACTTAGAGACACGGTCTCTGTCTGGACACTACGGCCCACTGTATGGGCGTGATGTGGTTGGACAGAAGGAAAGGCAAGGGGCTGGGGTGGGAAATGATCCCTTGGGAATTTGGAATCCAAGGGAGGAAAAGGCTTTGGTGGCAAAGGATCACCCGGTGGCGAGGGTGCAAAAAAAGTCTGCCACAGGGATCACTGGGTTAGGTGAGAAGATGGAAGCAGGTGGTGGGGAAGGCTTAGGAAGAGGAGCTGATATTAGGTCTCCTGGAGGGACTGCTGAGAAGTCAGGGGAGCGAGTGAACGATGAAGTAGTCACAGGAGCTGTGGAAGTCAAGGGAGTCGAATCTTCCAGCGCCTGCAGGAACACCAGCTGATTGATCTCAGCAGTTGCGCTATTACACACCTCACAAGAGGGGTCTGGACATAACAGTTGACGAAAGTGGATGGTATCATGATGCCGGCCGAGGGGGCTGCAGGAGACAGAGGTACAAAGATGCAGCCTGGGCCAGAACCAAGGGAGGAGGACATGCAGGCCTGAAGAGGGAGGGGCCACCTGAAGCCTGCTGTCCCTTCACAGTGCCCCACCATTATGACTTCCCAGAGTACTCAGTAGCCTTCACCCCACTCTCTGTTCCTATGGCAACCCCCTCCCATGGCTATGACAGACTGCAGGGAATCCTGCAATTGCATAAAATGTGCTCTAAGAGGCATCAGGATAGCAGGGGAGAGACTGGTCACCTTCTTAAAACAGAGATCAGCTTCCGGGTGTCTTCCGCTTCTCTTCGGTGCCATCTGTCACCTGGGAAACCAGGAGAATGGGTTATGTAGTGAAAGTAGAAACATAGGCAATACTACAGGAGTCCTCCTATGGGACGGCCTTGGGCTCTTGGGACTCTGGAGGCCCTGATAATCCATAGGTGAGGGCAAATGGCCAGGGATGTGAAGCTGGTTAGTATCTTGCTTCACGTATAAACTATTTTCATGCAATTATCCCATATGATGATCAGACCACCTCTCTGAAGCAGAGGGGCCTGTGGTTACCTGAGGGAAGACTTCGAGTATCTGTGATGTCACAGAGCTTTCACAAAGTCAGGAGACAGAAGTTCTGACTCTTGGCACGTCACACGGCCACCTATTGGGCAGCACTCATTGTCCAGATCCATCACTGCCTCATGCTCAGTAGTGGTCAGAGCAGGGAATCTGAGAAGGGTATTGCACTCTGGCTGCATTTCCATGAGCCTCTCCTCCCAGGCCTCTGCTTTCTGAGGGGGAAATGTACCTAGAGGCTCACATCCCCAGAGCTCATGGACTGGGCCCTCACGGAGAGGACAGCAAGGATCAGTCTTGGAGAGCTCAGGTGGAATAGGCAGAACCTTACCTTCCAGAGTCCCACCTTTCCTTCTCCTCTTGGCTCTGCCCTGACGCTAGAACAAAAATAAAAAGAATGAGGGAGGCTGGACTCCACGTCTTACTCTCTCCTCTCAGAAATGGAGACATTCTTTATCCAAGGAGGCTGTGACTTTCATTAACAGAACGTTGTGTTCCTTGCTTTTTTCAGTTTTTGAGGTGATAAAATATTTCCAATATTTGCTACTTTGAACAAGTCTGAGGACTTTGTCTGGGAGGTCCACACTTGGTATTCTCAGTCAGAATTCCTTTGTTTGGCATGTTGAGCCAAAGCTCATAGAAGCTCAAAGCTTCATAGAAAATGAAGGCTGACAGTCATGTTTGTGCTCCCTTAGGCGGGACCCTGTATCCTAAGTCATAGCTCAGACCCCACTCTCTTCTCAGAGGCTCAGGACTATTCTCCTCCTCAGCCCAGCATGAAGGAAGGCTTAATCGAGTGACGCTTGACCTGGGGAAGGGCCTCATGATCAAGTGCTGGGAAACTGTTTTTTTACACAGACCCCATACTCTCAAAGTAACCCAATCCAGGACTATAGATTCCCTGTGTTTGGGATTTTACCCCAAACCTGCCACCAAACCCAGGAGATTGTGAGTTTCAAGTAGAAACCTTAGTCCTTCCTTAACCCGTCCCCTGCCAGGCCTCTTTTCCTAGAGGAATGAATGTCTGTTTTTTAAAACGTCCCGTTTTAGGTGTTTCTCTGATTCTACCAGACTCGTTTTAAAATTTGGGATTGGGGGCTTCTGGATAGTTCAGTTGCTTAAGTGTCTGCTTTGGGCTCAGGTCAGGATACCAGGGTCTTGGAATCTATCCCCACATTGCATTCCCTGCTTAGCTCTCTCCGTGCCCCCCCCCCACCTCTGCTCACTTGCTTTCTCTTAAACAAAATATTAAAAAACAGATTAATTGGGATTAGAAATGGAAACCGTAATAATCTATGTTGAGGCCTCCCACCCCCCGCAAATATTTCTTACCTTTTGGGTGGTTTTGGTTTTCCGAGTTGGTAATGGAATCCCCACCAGGTAGCACAGGAACAGAAGGAGCAATCCCAACCCACACAGGAAGGTGATGTTGGGATCAGTCTCTAGGCATGTTGAGCCAAAGCTCAGACATGGTTTAGTATCGCCATTCAGAAATGGGAGAACACTCCAGTGTTTGAAGTCCATTGTCTGAATCACAAGACAGCCTAGACTGTGCGCACACGCTGAATATATATCCTCCCCAGGCTTACATCACAGAGCAGGGTCACAAAGAGTTTCTGAGGGTGAGGTAGGTGACAATTGAACAAGGTGTGTCCCGAGCCCCTGCCCCACTCACTAGCTTATGAAATTTATGAAATTTTCTGTTTGTTCCATGTATTATGCATATATTACTTGGGTCCCCCTTTAGTGTTTGAGACCTTGACTTGGGTCTTACTAGTTCCATGCCTTGAATGTCTGCAAGGCTACCTGGAATTTTTGCTTGTCCCCTGATATTTATACTCAGGATCCCACAGGTCCTCAGACACATCTTTCATATGTAATGTGTTTGCCTGGGACACCTGGATGGCTCTGTCAGTTAAGTAACTGCCCTCAGCTCAGGACAATATCTCAGGGTGCTGGGATCAAGCTCCACATCTGGCTCCTTGCTCCACAGGGAGCCTGCTTCCCCCACTCCCTCTGCCTGCAGCTTCTCTGCTTGTGTGCTTTCTGTCAAATAAATAAAACCTTTAAAAGAAAATGTTTGCCTTGTATGAACCGAGAGAGAGACCGTAAAGTTCTTTCACATGTAGTTTTTTACATGTTGCACGGCACATTTCAGTTTTTGTTTTATTCAGCCTTTAGTATCTTCAGTCAATGAGGCTGACACAATTAAAATCAATGTGTTATTCAATAATCCCCTAACTAAAATCAATAGAAAATAAATGTAAGGAATTAAAACTTCAAATGGTCTTGGGGGTATCCCTGTAGCACTTGTATTCCTAACGTTAGTGAAGTTAAACTGCATAAAGTTTTTGGGGACTATCTAACACACACACACTCACACACACACCCTTAGACAAAACAATCCAGTATACTTCATATTGAAGAATAAAGTGTTTTCTCCTTTTATTTCATCCTTTCATAAAATGTTGACCCCAGTTGTACTTACTCAAACTAAATTACTGTGTTCTGTACCTCAATACCCTCATAGGTGTACAAATCCCTTCTCAGTGAGTTGCAGCCCTGTAACAAATGCCATAGATGGGGTGGCTTAAATGACACGCATATACTTTTCATAGTTCTGGAGAATGGGACTTCCAAGATCAAGGCATAGCAGATTCCGTGCCTGTTGAGACCTTCCTCCTGGTTCACAGGTGCATCTTCTCCCTGCAACCTGATGTGGCAGAAAAAGTGGGTGAGAGGTTTCTGGGGTCTCTTTTCTAAGGCTACTAACTCATTCATGAGGGCCCCACCCTCATGACCTAATCACCTCCCAAGAGCAGTGCCATCTTGCAGCAGCGTTATGGCAGGGACATCCCATCTTCAGTGGCAGAGCTGGTGGCACTGCCGTGCGTTGGGCCCAAGGTGGCGCACTTGGCCATGGCGGTGGCCTGGGGCGCCATGTCTGGCATTGCGGTGGACACGCATGTGCACAGAATCGCCAACAGACTCGGGTGGGCCAAGACTGTGACCAAGTCCCTGGAGAAGACCCGTGGGGGCGCTGGAGGCCTTGCTGCCCCGGGAGCTTTGGAGTGAGATCAACAGACTGTGGGTGGGATTTGGCCAGCAGACATGTATGCCCGTCTGCCCGCGTTTCCACGCCTGCCTCAACCGAAGCCTGTGCCCAGCCGCACGGAGCCGCGGCGGGCCGTGAAGTCTGGGCCTGGACGCCATGCACCAGCCGACCCTGAGCCTTTGCTGGGGGAGCCACAGCCTGTTTCTAATAAAACTTGGGAATTGTTTAAAAAAAAAAAAAAATGCGATTAGAGTTTCAACATGTGAATTTGGGGGAGGAGCACATACATACAGTTCCTAAACTCCCCAAAGGCCTGGATAGGTGACAGGCTGCTAAGTAAGCCATTGATCCCCTCCTCTGGTGGCAGGGTGGGTCCCAGGAGGGTCACAGCCTTCCTGCAGAATGTAGTCTGGAAGAGCCTTACCTGATTGCCCTTGTGGGCCACGTATATCCTTTCCTAGGATTGCCTTTCCAGGAAAAGTGGTTGAGATGCTCCACCCTATATTATCATCCCCACATATATGCTTGAAAATCAAGTCCCTGTGAGAGTTTTTCAAGGTTCCTTTTTGTCAGATTCAAATAATCCTGGTATTTCCCTCCACACTTGCTCCATCTTTTCTAAACACTTTTATCTTCAGGACAGCTCTCCTCTGAACTGCCTCCTAACTTCTCATGTCGTTCTTAAACTGGGATGCCCTTTATTAGACACCCCTGGCCTAGCATTATGAACTTGGTCATCTGTGAAAGGGTAGGACAGCCTTCCGCCTGGCCCAGCAGAGTCTCCTTTCAGTTCTGCACGAACAGGTCACCTGCCTGGAAGATCAGACCTGCCAAGAGGCACCACGTCTTTCTCAACCTGACATACATTTTCAGCCATATTTTCATTTTATAAATGGTTACATTGAAAGCCAGAGACACAAACACCTGTTAAGTCCTGGTCTCTGTCCTTAAGGAGCTCATGGAGCTGTTCTAGGGAACAGCAGGGTGAGGGTTACACAGGATACAGGACAGGTATCCTGCCACATTTGTGAATTGGCAGGTAATCTCTGGAACACAGGAACAAAGTAACAGGTACAATGGGTCACAAATGCTCACACACACCATGCTCCTTAGAAAGGCCACTCTGCGTGTCTAATCTCTGTGATTATCTGGTAGAAATTATTGACTCTCTGAGAAGATAGTCGAAGAACGGCTTTTCTCTTTTAAAAGGGCATATGTGGGTCAGATATCCTTATGTACATTTATGTGCCTTGAGTTAGAACTTTTCTCAGAACCCAGTAGACGTGCTTTCAAAACTGAAGGAAACAAGACCTGAAAGGTATAACTTTAATTTCACCAAAAATCACCTCTACTGAAGTTCAGTAGGGGAGCTTCCCAGCACTTCTCCTCCTACACTAATAGCAAGTGTAAATGATTTGCTACTTTTTCAAGAAGTTTACTGGGAGGCACCTCACAATCACCCTGTGATGTAAGCAGCTCAGGTATTCCTGGGTCTCTATTATGAAAGAACAAAACTGAAGCTCGGAGAGGGTAAGTGCCTCACTCAGCTGTAACCCGTAGAGCACTGATGATGAAATCCCCAAGTTTCTCAACACCTCTCTTTTAAATAATATGGGATATCCTAAAAAGCCATCTTAGTTTTAAAATTAGAGCAGCTGCATGGCTGAGAGTATCCACATTGTCTATACCATGGTGGCAAGTTTTTTTTGTTTTGTTTTTGAATGACAATTATGTTTATTTCTTCCAAGAAAAGTATTTTTCCCACATGCCTTCTACCTTTTCACCAAAATACCTTATTGTCATCTCTACCAATTTTAGACGATAATGTCATTTTTTGATGGTTATATGTATTTATTTCTTCTCCCCATGCTACGTAGTCATTTAATAGTTGGCACTCTTACAGCTTCATTATTTAGATTATGAACTGTTGAAATCAAGCCCTGTATCATTTCCTTACTTGACTCGCCTACATTCCCTTGCTGATGAGTCTGTCTTGGCCCTAGACACCCAATCCTTTGCCTGCCATTTGAAGAGGGTTTGCCTGTAATGACAGTTCCTCTTT
>NW_026740436.1:4525-8752 GCF_022355385.1 Mustela nigripes | reverse complement strand
AGCTGGTGTAGCCTCTGTGGAGAAAAGCAAGGAAGTTCAACAGAAATGAAAAATAGAAACGCCAATTGACCCAGTAATTCCACTCCTGGGTATTTGCCCAAGAAAAACAGAAACGTGAATCCAAACATGAGATACGCAGCTGGATGTTTACTGCAGCATCTACGATAGCCAGGATGTGGGAGCAACTCAAGTGTCCGTGGCAGACGAGCAGATAAAATGGGGTCTGTACACAATGGAGTGTTGCTCTGCCATGAAGGGAAGGTTGCCGTCTGGGACAACATGGGTGGACCTAGAGGGTGAACTTACTGAGGGAAATAGTGGAAGGACAATGTCACTGACATACAATCTAAGGAATAACAACAAGGACTTCCAGGGGAGACGGTGGAGGAGAACCCTAGGCTCCCCTCATCCCAGGACGACACCTCGGTAACACCCACATCAGTGTAAAGACCTAGAAAATGACCCAGAGAGTGACAGAATGAACTCCATCCCTCAGCATAGACAAGAGGCCACGGGGAAGAGGCCAGGAAGAGGGGAGACATGGTTGGGAACTAATAGGACTCGTGGCAGTGTCCGCAGGAGGGAAGCTTTGCGCACAAAGAGGGAACAGAAGCAGATCCCTACCCTGGGGAATCTGCATGGAGAAGACAGATCCACTGACATTTGACTTTGAAAGGCAGAGAGGCAGAATTTCTTGAGTGCTTACAAACAGCAGGAATTTTTTTAAAACCTGGAATTAAAAAAAAAAAAAAAATCAGCAGGCTCCACTCTGGGGGAGCAGCTGGGCAAGGAAACTGGGTCCCTGCCCTTGCAGGAGCCACACACCAGGCCCTGGAGGTAGAGTACGGAAGCAGCAGTTTGGAAGAAACCTCAGACACATGGGAGGGAGGGTCTTCACTAACCTCAGAGCAGGTCCTGGAGGGACAGCAGTTGCTGGGAAACTCCTCCAGGAACAAAGGAACTGGCAGGATCCCTTTCCTTCGCTTGCCCCCAGCATCAATACATGGCCATCTGCAGGACTAGGTCCCTAACTTGCTAGCACTACCTCCCCTAACCCCCATGATACGCTTCCACCGATCTATGCCTCCAGACTCCCACCCCTCTCTGTGCACTACAGGACCCCTCTCACAGCGGCCAAATGGGGGGGGTGCACAAGGCTTACCGGCCACACCCCAAAGGGACTCTTGCCCAAGAGGGAATGATACCCCCCCCCCAGACACACACAGAGGCCCCAGAAGTGGACTGGAGGCAGACAACTGCTTGACTGCTACCCTAACCCCCAAGCTTCTCAGGAGACACCCTGGGGAATGCACCTTGTAGTCTGGTGTTACTGCAGCTCTGGTAAATGCCTGGACGGACTCAGCGGGAAACCCAAGGGGAAAACCAAGGTGTCCCCAGACTGGCCCACTAACACGACAGGGACTAAAGCCTACCCACAATAGCCCAGGAGAGCCACTGCCAAGGATAGAAGACAGAAGTGGCCAGGACAGGATAGCCAGGCTTACATGACACACAGACACTCCTTGGAGCACCAGTCACCAGGAACAGGGGACACTGCATGGCGGGACCTTTTCTTCATAAGGCCACCACCTGCAGGAGCAGAAGTAGCAGAATTTCCTAACACAGAGAAACTGAGAGTAATGAGATGGAGAACTTTCCCCCAATGAAAGAGCAGATGAATATTTCAGCAAGAGACATCAGTGAAATGGATAGAATATGGCTGCTGAAGGATGGGAAGTCACGGTCATGAAGACACTCACGAGATTTTATAGAAGGGTGAAGGACCGCAGTGAGACCCTAGAAGAGAAAAACCAGCGATGAAAAACACACACACATACACAGACACACAAATGAAATTCAAAATACACTAGCTAGAATGGATGAAGCAGAGGAAGAAATCCGATCTAGAGGACAGAGTAATAGAAGCTACGTCGAGTGGGTGAGAAGTATCCTACAACATGAGAGTAGACTTAGGAAACTCAGCAACACCAAGTGTAATAACAGTCACATATGGAGAGAAAGGGGGGCAGAAAAGTTATTTGAAAATACATGAAAAGATATTTGAATACATACATAATAATTACAGAAGAGCTCTAAATTTTCCTAGTTCAGAGATGGAAACAGATCAGATCCAGAAGGCAGAGAGTTCCCCCAAACAAATCAAGGTAAGGATGTTGGCAGCACAACACACAGTAATTACGATGGCAAAGAGGTAGTGACAGAGAATTTTAAAAGCACCAAGAGAAAAGAAACTAGTTACATACAGGGGAACCCTATAATCTGATTTCTCAACAGAAACTGCACAGGCCAAAAAGCAATGTCAGGATATAGTCAAAGTGCTGGAAAAAATCTGCAGCAAGATTACTTTACCCATAAAGTCAATCATTCACAAGGTAAGGAAAGATAGAGTATCCCAGACAAAGGAATTCTAGGACTACTACACAAGCCCTACAAAAACACGTTAAGGGAGAGTCTTTGTTATTCTTACATTCCTTCTTTTCCATTCAAAGTAGGAGACACAAAAGCAACAAATATAAGATCTGTAAACAAATAGAAATAGTTGAGGGACACACAAAATGAAAGGGTGTAAAGTAGAACATCATATACCTAAAACAGACAGGAGAGGGGTAAAGAAGTTCAAATTAAGGACCGTCAACTAAATATTGATGGCTGTATTCAGGAAAGGTTATGTACAAACCACAGGGTAATCACGAACCAAATCCCACTAGAAGATATGCAAAAAAATAAGGGAAATGCAAGTAGATCACTAAAGAAAGCCAATTAATCAAAAGAATAAGGAACATAAAACAAAATGGCAATACAGGTGTGTCAATAATTATTTTGAATTTAAATGGACTAAATGCTCCAATCTAAAGACATAAGGTCGCAGATTTTAAAAAAGAAAGAAAGACCCATCTTTATGCTGCATACAGGAGACTCATCTCAGACCTAAAGCTCCCAGAAGATTCAGAGTGAAGGGATGGAGATATATTTATCATGCAAATAGATGTGAAAATCTGAAATGTGAAGGTAATATTGGACAAAATAGGCTTTAAGACTAATAGGAGAACTTCCAAAACTGAATCAGGAAGAAACTGACAACCTGAATAGACCAAAAGCTAGTAATGAGATTGAAGCAGTGATCAAAAACCTCCCAAAACACAAGAGCCTAGGACCTGACAGATACCCTGGAGAATTCTACCAAACATTCAAAGAAGAAATAATACCTATTCTCCTGAAGCTGTTTCAAAAGATAGAAACAGAAGGGAAACTCCCAGACTCTTTCTATGAAACCAGCATTACCCTGATCCCCAAACCAGCCAAAGACCCCAACAAAAAGGAGAATTTCAGACCAATATCCCGATGAATATGGATGCCAAGATTCTCAACAAGATCTTAGCTAATAGGATCCAACAGTACATTGAAAAGATTATCCACCATGACCAGGTGGGATTTATCCATGGGAAGCAAGGGTGGCTCAACATTCACAAATCAGTCAACGTGACAGAACAAATCAGTAAGAGAAGAGAGAAGATGGTCCTCTCAATTGACACAGAAAAAGCATTTGAGAAGATACATCACCCATTCCTGATTAAAACACTTCAAAGTACAGCAATAGAGGGAATAGTCCTCAACTTCATAAAATCTATCTCTGAAAAACCCACAGCAAATACCATTCTCAATGGAGAAAAGCTGACAGCCTTCCCTTTGAGATCAGGAACACAAGGATTCCCCACTCTCACCAATGTTATTCAACAAAGTACTAGATGTCCTAGCAACAGAAATTAGAAACAAAGAGAAATAAAATGTATTGACAATGAAGAAGTCAAACTCTCTCTCTTCGCAGATGACATGATACATTATATGGAAAACCCAAAAGACTGTACCCCCAAACTACTAGAACTCCTTCAGCAGTTCAGTAATGGGGCAGGATACAAAATCCATGTACAGAAATCAGCTTTCTTATACATGAACAATGAAAATACAGAAAGGGAAATTAAAGAATCAATTCCATTTACTATAGCAGCAAGAACCATAAGATACCTAGGAATAAACCTAACCAAAGAGGTAAAGGATCTGTACTTGAGGAACTACAGAACACTTATGAAAGAAGTTGAAGATGACACCAAAAGATGGAAGACCATTCCATGCTCATAGATCAGAAAAATAAACTTTGTCAAAATGTCTATAGTGCCTAGAGCAATCTATACTTTCAATGTCATCCCG
>NW_026740436.1:0-4515 GCF_022355385.1 Mustela nigripes | reverse complement strand
ATCAAAATTCCACTGGCATTTTTATCAAAATTCCACTGGCATTTTTATCAAAATTCCACTGGCATTTTTATCAAAATTCCACTGGCATTTTTCAAAGAGTTAGAACAAACAATCCTAAAGTTTGTATGGAACAAGAGATCCTAAATTGCTAAGGAAATGTTGAAAAAGAAAAAACAAAACTAGGGACATCACATTCCCTGGTTTTAAGCTTCACTACAAAGCTGTGATCACCAAGACAGCATGGTACTGACACAAAAACAGACACATTGACCAGTGGAACAGAGTAGAGAGCCCAGATATGGACCCACAACCCTATGGTCAAATAATCTTCAACAAAGCAGGAAAAGATACACAGTGGAAAAAAGTCTCTTCAATAAATGGTGCTGGGAAAATTGGAAAGCTATGTGTAGAAGAATGAAACTCAACCATTCTCTTACATGATACACAAAGATAAACTCAAAATGGATAAAAGGCCTCAACATGAGGCAGGAATCTATCAAAATCCTAGAGGAGGACATAGACAGTAACCCCTTCGGCATCAGCCACAACAACTTCTTTCAAGATACATCTCCAAAGGCAAAGGAAACCAAAGTTAAAAATGAGCTTTTGGGACTTCATCAACATAAAAAGCTTCTGCACAGAAAAGGAAACAGTCAACAAAACAAAGAGGCAACCCATGGAATGGGAGAAGGTATTTGCAAATGACAGTACAAAGGGCTGATATCCAAAATCTATAAAGAACTTCTCAAACTCAACACACAGAAAACAGTTAATTGAGTCAAAAAATGGGCAGAAGACATGAACAGACACTTCTCCAAAGAAGACATACAAATGGCTAACAGACATATGAAAAAATGTTCATCATTATCAGCCATCAGGGAGATTCAAATTAAAACCACATTGAGATTCCACTTCACACCAGTTAGAATGGCCAAAATTAACAAGACAGGAAACAGCAAGTGTTGGAGAGGATGTGGAGAAAGGGGAACCCTCTTACACTGTTGGTGGGAATCCAAGTTCATGCAGACACTTTGGAAAACTGTGTGGATTCCTTAAGAAATTTAAACTAGAGCTTCCCTATGACTCTGCAATTGCACAACGGGATATTTACCCCAAAGATACAGATGCAGTGAAAAGAAGGACCATTGGTACCCCAATGTTCATAGCAGCAATGGCCACAGTAGCCAAGCTGTGGAAAGAATCAAGATGCACTTCAACAGATGAACGGATAAAGGAGATGTGGTTCCATACATACAATGGAATATTACACAGCCATCAGAAAGGATGAATACCCAACTTTTGTAGCAACATGGACAGGACTGGAGGAGATTATGCTGAGTGAAATAAGTCAAGCAGAGAGAGTCAATTATCATGTGGTTTCACTTATTTGTGGAGCATAAAGAAGATGATGAAGGATGTGGGGATAGGGAGAGGAGAAGGGAATTGGGGGAAATCAGAGGGGGAGACAAACCATGAGAGACTGTGGACACTGAGAAACAAACTGAGACTTTTGGAGGAAGGGGCAAGAGGGTTGGGTGAGCCCAGTGGTGGGTATCAGGAGGGCACATACTGCCCTGGGTGTGGTGCATAAACAATGAATTCTGGAACACTGAAAATTAAATTAAATTTTTAAAAGACTAATAAGAGAAAGGAGGAACTATATGATCACTAAGGGGACGATCAAGAGGACAGCCTAAAAATTGTAAATATTTATGTACCAACATGGGAGCACTAAAACTTAAAGCCTTTAATAACAAAAACTACTAGAGAATACAACAGTTGGGGACTTCAACACCCCACTTACAGCAATGGACCAATCCCTTAAAATCAAATTCAACAAGGACACAGTGACCTTGAATGACACTGAACCGGATGGACTCAGACATAGTCACCACATTCCATCCTCAAACAGAATACACACTCTTTTCACGTGTACACAGAACTTTCTCCAGAATAAATCACATAAGCCACAAAACAAGTCAACAAATTCAAAGGTCAAGGTCATTCCATACACATCTTTTCTGACCACAACACAGTGAAACTGGAAATCAACCGCAAGAAAAAAAAAAAAAAAATCTGGGAAGACCAGATACATGGAGGTTAAATAACATATTATTAAACAATGAATGGGCCAACCGAGAAATCAGAGGAAATTTTAAAATACATGGAGACAAATGAAAATAAAAACAAAATGGTCCAACTCTTTCAGAATTCAGCAAAATGCTATTTGAAGAAGTTTATAGCAATGCATGCCTACCTCAAGAAAAATTTCAAGTAAATCACCAACATTACACCAGAAGGAGCTAGAAAAAAAGAACAAGACTCCAAACCAGTAGAAGGAAAAAATTTTAGAGCAGAAATAAAATAGAGAACAAATAGGTCAGTGAAACCAGGAACTAGTTCTTTGAAAAGGTCAACAAAATTAATAAATACCTAACCAGACTAAAAAACTAAATAAGTAAATAAATAAAAATTTAAAACAATCAGAAATAACATGTCCCACAGAAGAATTTTTTAAAATGTTTTTTGAGAAAAAGTGCAGGAGCATGAGCAGGGGAGAAGGAGAGAGAAAGAATCTCAGGTCGACTCCATGCCCAGAGCCCAGCACGGGGCTCGATCCCTGGATCTGAGCTCATGACCTGACCAGAAACTAAGAGTTGGACGTCAACCGACTGGGCCATTCTGGTGACCCAAGGATTTTAGTATTATGAAAAATCATATGCCAATAAATTGGACAACCTAGAAGAAATGGATCAATTCCTAGAGGCATAACCATCCGAAATTGAATTGTGAAGAGAGAAAATTTGAGATCAATTACCAGCAGTGAAACAGAATCAGTAACCAAACTCGCAAAAGTCCAGGACCAGGTGGCTTCACAGGTGAATTCTGCCCAACATTTAAAGAATTAATACCTATCCTTCTCAAACTATTCTGAAAAATGGAGAAAGAAAACCCCAAATTCACCCTATGTGTCCAGCATACCCCTGATCCCAAAACCAGATAAAGACACCATGAAAGAAGACAACTAGAGGCCTACATCCCTGATGAACATAGATGCTAAAATCCTGAACAGAATAGTAGAACACCAAATCCACAATACATTAAAAATCATCCACAATCACAGGATTTACTCCCAGGATGCATGTATGGTTCAATATTCCTGAATCCATGCAGTGCATCCCATCAGTAAAAGAAAGGATGAAAACCATGGGCTCATTAAAATAGAATCAAGAAAATCATTCAACAAAGTAAAATATCCATTAACAATAAAAGCCCTTGAAGCAGGACAGAGGAAACCTACCTCAATATAATAAAGGTTGTATATGAACAAACACCATACTCAATGGGGGAAAGGCTGCTTTCCCTCTAAATCGGCACCAAGGCAAGGATGTCTACTATCACTTGTTCCATTCAACACACTACTGGAAGGCCTAGCCACAGCAATTAGACAAGGAATAAAGGGCATCCAAATTGGCAAGAAGTAAAACTTCCACAATTTGCTGATGATATGTGCTGTGTACAGAAAACCATAAAGTCTCCACCAAAAACCACTAGAACTGATAAATGAATTTATTTTACTAAGGCCGCAGGATACAAAATCAACATGCAGAGATCCAAGCATTTCTATACGGGAATAATGAAACAGGAAGAGAAATTAAGGAATCAATCCCATTTACAATTGCTCCAAAAACAATTAACCAGGAATTAACTAAGGAGGTAAGAGACCTGAATTTTGAAATTATAGAACACTGATGAAAGAAATTCATGGTAACGTAAATGAGAGACATTCCACGCTCGTGAATTAGAATATTGTTAAAATGTCCCTAGTACCCAAAGCAATCTACAGATGTAAAACAACCCCTATCAAAACACCAACAGCATTTTTCATGGAGCAATCCTAAGACCTGTATGGAATCAAAAAAGAACTTGAATGCCCAAAACAATCTTGAAGAAGACAAAGATGGAGGTATTACACTTCAAGATTTCAAGTCACACTACAAAGCTGTAGTAATCAAAAAGTATGGCACTGTCCCAGAAACAGACACACAAATCAATGGATTAGAAAACCCAGACACAAACCCACAATTTTATGGTCAATCTCTGGTAAAGGAGGAAAAATGTGCCATGGGGAAAGGTCTCTTTGATACATGATCCTGGAAAAGCTAGACAGCTACACATAAAAGAACAAAACAGGAGAACTTTCTTAACCATATACTAAAAATAATCTCAAAACGGATTAAAGACCTAAATGGGAGACTTGAAACCATAAAGATCCCAGAAGAGAGCACAGGCAGTAATTTCTCTGACATCAGCCATAGCAACTTCTTTCCAGATACGTCTCCTGAAGCAAAGGTAACAAAAACTACCAGGACTAGGAGGAGGAGTCAAGATGGCGGAGAAATAGCAAGCTGAAACTGCTTCAGCTAGCCGGAGATCAGCTAGATAGCTTATCTAAAGATTGCAAACACCTGAAAATCCATCGACAGATCGAAGAGAAGAAGAACAGCAATTCTG
>NW_026740435.1:0-8759 GCF_022355385.1 Mustela nigripes | reverse complement strand
GGGTTAGGTTCAGCGATAGGATTCGGGGGAGGGCCCGAGTTAGTGTCAGAGTCAGGGTTTCATTTAGGGTTAGAGTTAAGATCAGGCTCACAGTCAGGGTCAGGTTTAGTGTTCAGGTGTGGGTCGGGGTCACTGTAAGGGTAGTGTTAGGTTTATAATCATGGTCTGGTTCAGGGTCAGAGTGAAGTTTAGCGCCAGTGTCAGGTTTAGGGTCAGGCTCAGGTCTTGGTTTAAAGTCTACATTCGGCTCAGGGACAGGGTTTATGTAGTGGTCAGTGTTAGGGTCATGGTTTGGATTACCGTCAGGGTCAGGGTCAGGTGAAGTTCAGGGCCAGGGTCAGGTTAAGGGTCAGGCTTTGGTTTAGGGTCAATGTTCGGTTCAGTGTCACAGTTAGGTTTTGTCGGTAGGGTTTGGGATTGGGGTTCGGGTTAGAGTTAGAAGTAGGGTTATGGTTAGGGTTAGGGTTAGTCAGCGTAAGGTCAGTGTTAGGATTTGGTTTAGGGTAGGGGTTAGTGTTAGGGTCAGGGTCAGCTTTAGGTTTAGGTTCAGGGTTCTTATTAGGATCATGGTTAGAGTTACCTTTAGGTTTAGGGTTAGGTTCAGGCTCACAGTCACGGTCAGGGTTAGGGTTAGGGTCATGGTTAGGTCGTCAAGGTCAGGATTAAGGTCAGGGTCAGGGTCATGGTTAGGTTTAACTCATGGTTCTGGTAATATCAATGTTAGGTTTAGGTTCAGGTTCCACATCAGGGTCATTGTCAGGCTTAGGTTTAGGTTTAGGTTTCAGGTCAGGATCACAGTCAGGGTCAGGGTCAGGGCCTGGTTTCGGGTTTGGGGCAGGCTCACAGTCAGTGTCAGGGTCAGTGTTAGTGGTTACTCTTAGGGTGAGCCCCGCTCCTGGGTCATGTACTCATCCTTTCAGGGTCACATGATAAGTCATGGGCAGATGGGTATAGACCCTCCACCCGACCCACTGAACCAGCCTTAAACTGGGGTATGAACATGACTTGCCCACCAGACATCTAACCCCTCATCAGCCTGATCCTGCTTGGGGCATCTCCACCCACGATGGCATGGCCAGGTCCTCTTTACCCAAAGACACACAGACACCCAGACGCGTACACACACACACACACATACACACACACACAGAGACGTGGAGGAGACCTAGGGCTACACCGGTCGATCAGGTGTGGGACTCTCTGACTCTGAGCCCCCTGATGTCACCTTTTGATTTTATTAGCCAAAGGGCCAGAGCCGTTGGGGAATCCTGATATGACCTGCCAGGGAGGGGACGTGTCTGGCGGGGGAGCTCTCTTCTCCCTGCATCCTCTCGGCTTCAGTACAGCAGAAGAACATGTCACTCCCTTTAGGATGTGCCTAGAAATGAGCTGGGCAGGGGGTTTTTCTCTGTAATGGGGTGCCTGGATACGTGGGTTCCAATTCCGTTGGGCTCTGTCGTCAGGGAAGTGAGGTCACCACTGCCTGGGGACTCCTTACCGATCTTCCTTCTCCAGCAGAGCTCCCTGAGCCGCCGGTCCTAAAGCTGCTCGGGCTCACACACCACTCAATGCCGTCCCCATCCAGTGACCCCCATACAGCCTCCACCCAGCACCTGGGAGGCCTGGGTGCAGCTGTTGTCCCTGCTAGAGGGAACAGTACTGGGTTTAGACTACGTTAGTGTTAGGTTTAGGGTTAAGAAAGACTTAGGGTCAGGGTTAGGGTTAGACTTCATTGGGGTCATGGTTAGCGTAAGGCTTAGGGTAGGGGTCAGGGTTAGTGTTATGTTCATGGTTAGGTTTAGGGTCAGGCTCACAGTAGGCTCATAGTTAGTGTTATGGTCAGAGTCAGGGTCAGGGTCAGTGTTAGGGTGACGGTAAGGTCTAGGGTCAGGTTCAGGGTCATGGTTAGTTTTAGGGTCAGGTTCAAGTTTTGGTTTAGGGGCAAGGTTCATGTCAGGGTCAGGGTTAGATGTGGAACAGGTTTAGTGTCAGTTTTAGGGTCAGGGTCTGGGTTAGGTTCATGGTTATGATAAGGTCCCCTTTATGTTTAGGTTCTGTTTTATGAGTAGGTTCAGGATCAGGGTTAGCTTTAGGGTTAAGATTCTCTTTTGGATCAACGATTGGGTCAGTGTTAGGTTTACAGTCAAGGTTAGGGTCAGTGTTAAGGTCAAGGCCAGGGTCAGGTTTAAGGTTAATCTGACATACCCAAAGTTCAGAATTAGGGTTATGATCAAGGTCAGGGAGAGGGTCAGGATTATTGTTAAAGTGGGGTTATGGTTAGGACTAGAGGTAGTTTGAGGGTTAGGGTTAGACCGGTTAGGGTCAGAGTCAGTGATAATGTTAGGGGTTAGTTTTAGGGTTAGGTTCAGCGTTAGGTTTCCAGTCAGGGCCCGTGTTAGTGTCAGGGTCAGGGTTACGTTTAGGGTTAGAGTTAGGGTCAGGCTCACATTCAGAGTCAGGATTATTGTTAGGGTTAGGGTCAGGGTCACTGTTAGGGTTAGGGTTACGTTTCTGGTCTTTGCCTGGGTCAGGATCAGGGTGAAGTCCAGGGCCAGTGTCCGGTTTACGGTCAGGATCAGGTATGTTTTAATGTCCACATCGGCTCAGCGACAGGGTGATGTAGTGGTCAGTGGTAGGGTCATGGTTAGGTTTAGGCTCAGGGCCAGGGTTGGTATATGGTCAGGGTCTGGTATAGGCAAAGTTCAGGGATAGGGTTATGATCATAGTCAGGTATAGGGTCAGGGTTAGGTTTATGGTTATAGGGTATAGGGTTAGTGTTAGGGTTAGCTTTTGGTTGACGGTTAGGGTTAGAACTTGTTAGGATCAGGGTCCGTGTAAGGGTTAGGGATTTGTATTAGGGTTGAGTTTAGCGATAGAGTTCGGGGGATGGCCCGTGTTAGTGTCAGGGTCAGGGTTACGTTTAGGGTTAGAGTTAAAGTCAGGCTCACAGTCAGGGTCAGGTTTATTGTTCAGGTCAGTGTCGGGGTCACTGTTAGGGTCAGGGTTAGGTTTATGGTCATGGTCTGGGTCAGGGTCAGGGTGAAGTTTAGTGTCAGTGTCAGGTTTACGGTCAGGTTCAGGTATTGATTTAAAGTCCACATTCAGGTCAGGGACCGGATTATATAGTGGTCAGTGTTAGGGTCATGGTTAATATTAGGGTCAGGGTCCGGGTCAGGAGAAGGTCAGGGCCAGGGTCAGGTATAGGGTCAGGCTTTGGTTTAGGGTCAATGTTCGGTTCAGTGTCACAGTTAGGTTTTGTCGGTAGGGTTTGGGATTGGGGTTAGGGTTAGAGTTAGAAGTAGGGTTATGGTTAGGGTTAGGGTTAGACAGCGTAAGGTCAGGGTTAGGGTTTGGTTTAGGGTAGGGGTTAGTTTTAGGGTCAGGGTCAGCATTAGGTTTTAGGTTCAGGGTCCGTATTAATGTCATGATTAGTGTAACCTTTAGGTTTAGGGTTAGGGTCAGGCTCACAGTCACGGTCAGGGTTAGGTTATGGTCAGGGTTAGGTCAGCGTCAGGGCTAGGATTAGGGTTAGGGTCATGGTTATGGTTAGGTATGAGTCATAGTTACGGTAATCAGAGTTAGATTAGGTTCAGGGTCCACATCAGGGCCAGTGTCAGCCTTAGCTTTAGGTTTACAGTTCAGGTCAGGATCACAGTCAGTGTCAGGGTCATGGTTGGGTCAGGGCTTGGGTTAGGGTTTGGGGCAGGCTCACAGTCAGTGTCAGAGTCAGGGTTAGTGGTACTGTTACGGTTAGCCCCGCTCCTGCGTCATGGACCCATCCGTTCAGGGTCTCAGGATAAACCCTGGGCAGAAGGCTGTATACCCTCCACCCGATCCCACTTAACCAGTCTTAAACTGCTGTGTGAACATAACTTGCCCAACCAACATTAAACCCTCATCAGCCTGATTCTTCTTGGGGCATCTCCACCCACGATGGCATGGCCAGGTCCTCTTTACACACAGACACACAGACACCCAGAGGCACACACACACACACACACACACAGAGAGACGGGGAGGAGACCTAGGGCTACACCCATGGATCATAAGTTGTGGGACTATCTGACTCTGAGCAGCCTGGTGTCACCTTTTGATTTTAGTAGCCAAAGGACCAGAGGCATTGGGGAAACCTGATATGATCTGCCAGGGAGGGGACGTGTCTGGCGGGGGAGCTCTCTTCTCCCTGCATCCTTTCGGCCTCAGTACAGCAGAAGAACATGTCGCCTCCTTTAGGATGTGCTTTGAAATGAGTTGGGCTGGTGGGTTTTCTCTGTAATGGGGTGCCTGGATACAAAGGTTCCAATTCTGTTGGGTTCTATTGTCACGGAAGTGAGGTCACCTCTGCCTGGGGGCTCCTTACCAAACTTCCTGCTGCACCAGAGCTCCCTGAGCCGCCGGTCCCCAAGCTGATCAAGGATCACCCTCCACTCAATGCAGTGCCAATCCAATGACCCCCAGACAGCCTCCCCCCAGCCCCTCCGACGCCTGGTGCAGCTGTTGTCCCTGCTGGGCGGAACAGAGCTGGGTTTAGTGTAGGTTAGTGTTAGGGTTAGGTTTAAGAAAGACTTAGGGTCAGGGTTAGGGTTAGACGTCCTTGGGGTCAGGGTTAGCGTTAGGCTTAGGGTAGGGGTCAGGGTTAGGGTTAGGTTCATGATTAGGTTTAGGATCAGGCTAACAGTACGGTCACGGTTAGGGTTATGGTCAGAGTCAGGGTCAGGGTCAGTGTTAGTGACGGTTAGGTTTATGGTCAGGTTCAGGGTCATCGTCAGATTTAGGTTCAGGTTCTAGTTTAGGTTTGGGGGCAAGGTTCATGTCAGGGTCAGGGTTAGGTTTGGGACAGGATTAGTGTCAGGGTTAGGGTCAGGGTCAGGGTTTAGGTTCATGGTTATGGTAAGGTCAGCTTTATTCTTAGGTTCTGTTTTATGTGTAGGTTCAGAATCTGGATTAGCTTTAGTGTTAAGATTCTGTCAGGATCACGGATTGGGTGAGAGTTAGGTTTACAGTCAGTGTTAGGGTCAGTGTTAAGGTCAAGGCTAGCGTAGGTTTAAGGTTAAGGTCTGACATAGGCAAGTTCAGAGTTAGGGTTATGATCAGGTTCAGTGAGAGGGTCAGGATTATTGTTAAAGTGGGGTTAGGTTAGGGTTAGAGGTAGGTTGAGGGTTCGGGTTAGACCAGGTTAGGGTCAGTGTCAAGGATAATGTTAGGGGTTAGTTTTAGGGATAGGTTCAGCGTTAGGTTTTGGGTCAGGGCCCGTGTTAGTGTCAGGGTCAGGGTTACGTTTAGTGTTAGAGTTAAAGTCAGGCTCATAGTCAGGGTCAGATTTAGTGTTCAAGTTAGGGTCGGGGTCACTGTTATGGTCAGGGTTAGATTTATGGTCATGGTCTGGGTCAGGGTCATGGTGAAGTCTAGGGCCAGTGTCAGGTTTACGGTCAGGATCAGGTATTGGTTTAAAGTCCACATTTAGGTCAGCGACAGGGTTATGTAGTGGTCAGTGTTAGGGTCATGGTTAGGTTTAGGCTCAGGGCCAGGGTCATGTATAGGGTCAGGGTGTGGTATAGGCAAAGTTCAGGGTTAGCGTTATGATCATAGTCAGGTATAGGGTCAGGGTTATTGTTAAAGTTAGGGTTAGTGTTAGGGTTAACGTTTGGTTGACTTTTAGGGTTATAGCTTGTTAGGATCAGGGTCCGTGGTAGGGTTAGTGGTTAGTGTTAGGGTTGGGTTCAGTGATAGGATTTGGGGGATGGCCCGTGTTAGTGTCAGGGTCAGGGTTACATTTAGGTTTAATGTTAGGGTCAGGCTCACAGTCAGGGTCAGGTTTAGTGTTCAGGTCAGTGTCGGGGTCACTGTTAGGGTCAGGGTTAGATTTATGGTCATGGTCTGGTCAGGGTCAGGGTGAAGTTTAGCTCCAGTGTCAGGTTTAGGGTCAGGTGTAGGTATTGGTTTAAAGTCCACCATCATGTCAGGGACAGGATTGTGTAGTGGTCAGTGTTAGTGTCATGGTTATGATTAGGGTCAGGGTCAGGGTCAGGTGAAGGTCAGGGCCAGGTTCAGGTTTAGGGTCAGGCTTTGGTTTAGGGTCAATGTTCGGTTCAGTGTCACAGTTAGGTTTTGGCGGTAGGGTTTGGGATTGGGGTTAGAGTTAGAAGTAGGGTTATGGTTAGTGTTAGACAGCATAAGTTCAGGGTTAGGGTTTGATTTAGGGTAGGGCTTAGTGTTATTGTTAGGGTCAGCATTAGGTTTCGGTTCAGGGTCCGTATTAAGGTCATGGTTAGAGTTACCTTTAGGTTTAGGGTTAGGGTCAGGCTCCCAGTCACGGTCAGGGTTACGGTTAGTGTCAGGGTAAGGTCAGCGTCAGGGTTAGGATTAGGGTCCGGGTCTGTGTCATGATTAGGTTTGAGTCATGGTTACGGTAATGTCTGATTTAAGTTTGGGTTCAGGGTCCACATCAGGGTGAGTTTCAGGCTTAGGTTTAGGTTTAGGTTTCAGGTCAGGATCACAGTCAGGGTCAGGGTCAGGGCTTGGGTTAGGGTTTGGCGCAGGCTCACAGTTAGTGTCAGGGTCAGGGTTAGTGGCTACTGTTGGGGTTAGCCCCGTTCCTGGGTAAGGATCCATCCCTTCAAGGTCTCAGGATAAACCCTGGGCAGAAGTGTGTAGACCCTACAGCCGATCTCACGTAACCAGCCTTAAACTGCAGTGTGAACATGAATTGCCCACGAGACCTGTAACCCCTCATCAGCCTGATCCTGCTTGGGCATCTCCAGCCACAATGGCATGGCCAGCTCCTCTTTACACTCAGACTCACAAACACTCAGAGGCACACACGAACACACAAACCTACACACACACACACACACACTTAGACAGGGAAGTGACCTAGGCTTACACCCGTGGATCAGAAGTTGGGACTCTCTGACTCTGAGCCCCCTGGTGTCACCTGTTGATTTTATTAGCCAAAGGGCCTGAGGTGTTGGGAAACCTGATATGACCTGCCAGGGAAGGGACCTGTCTGGCAGGCGAGCTCTCTTCTCCCTGCATCCTCTCGGCATCAGTACAGCAGAAGAACACGTCGCTTCCTTTAGGATGTGCCTAGAAATGAGCTGTGCAGGGGACGTTTCTCTGTGATGGGGTTCCTGGATACGTGGGTTCCAATTCTGTGGGGCTCTGTCGTCAGGGAAGTGAGGTCACCTTTGCCTGGGGGCTCCTTACCGAACTTCCTTCTCCAGCAGAGCTCCCTGAGCCACCGGTCCCCAAGCTGGTCAAGGCTCACACTCCTCTCAATGCAGTGCCCATCCAGTTACCCCCATATAGCCTCCCCCAAACCCCTGGAGGGCCTGGGTGCAGCTGTTGTCCCCGCCAGAGGGAACAGAGCTGGGTTTAGACCAGGTTAGTGTTACAGTTAGGGTTAAGAAAGACTTAGGGTGACGGTTATGGTTAGACGTCTTTGGGGTCAGGGTTAGCATTAGGCTTAGGGTAGGGGTCAGGGTTAGGGTTAGGTTCATGGTTAGGTTTAGGGTCAGGCTCACAGTAGGGTCACGGTTAGCATTACGGTCAGAGTCAGGGTCAGGGTCAGTGTTAGGGTAACAGTTAGGTTTAGGGTCAGGCAGGGTCATGGTCAAATTTAGGGTCAGGTTCAAGTTTTAGTTTGGGGGCAAGGTTCATGTCAGGGACAGGGATAGGTTTGGGGCAGTTTCAGTGTCATGGTTAGGGTCAGGGTCAGGGTTAGGTTCATGGTGATCTTTATGTTTACGTTCTGTTTTATGAGTAGGTTCTGGATAAGGCTTAGTTTTAGGGTTACGATTTTGTTCAGGGTCACGGATTGGGTCAGAGTTAGGGTTATCATCAGGGTCAGGGAGAGGGTCAGGATTATTGGTAAAGTGGGGTTAGGGTTAGGGTTAGAGGTAAGTTGAGGGTTAGGGTTAGACCGGGTTAGGATCAGTGTCAGGGACAATGTTAGGTTGTTAGTTTTAGGGTTAGGTTCAGCGTTATGTTTTGGGTCAGGGCCCGTGTTAGTGTCAGAGTCAGGGTTACGTTTAGGGTTAGAGTTAGGGTCAGGCTCACATTCAGTATTAGGGTTAGTGTTAGGGTCAGGGTCAGGGTCACTGTTAGGGTCAGGGTTAGGTTTATGGTCTTTGCCAGGATCAGGGTCAGGGTGAAGTCTAGAGCCAGTGTCAGTTTCGGGTCAGGACCAGATATTGGTTTAAAGTCCACATTCGGGTTAGCGACAGGGTTATGTAGTGGTCAGGGTTAGGGTCATGGTTAGGTTTCGGCTCAGGGATAAGGTCAGGTGTAGGGTCAGGTTCTGGTATAGGCAAAGTTCAGGGTTACGGTTATGTTCATAGTTAGGTATAGTTTCAGGGTTATTGTTTAAGTTTAGGGTTTGTGTTAGGGTTAGTGTTTGGTTGACGGTTAGGGTTAGAACTTGTTAAGATCAGGGTCCGTGGTAGGTTTAGGGGTTAGTGTTAGGGTTAGGTTCAGTGATAGGATTTGGTGGAGGGCCTGTTTTAGTGTCAGGGTCAGGTCTACATTTAGGGTTAGAGTTAGGGTCAGGCTCACAGTCAGGGTCAGGTTTGTTGTTCAGGTCCGGGTCAGGGTCACTGTTAGGGTCAGGTTAGGTTTATGGTCATGGTCTGGGTAAGGGTCAGGGTGATGTTTAGCGCCAGTGTCAGGTTTAGGGTCAGGTTCAGGTATTGGTTTAAAGTCCACATTCGGGTCAGGGACAGGATTGTGTAGTGGTCAGTGTTAGTGTCATGGTTAGGACT
>NW_026740434.1:0-8759 GCF_022355385.1 Mustela nigripes | reverse complement strand
GTATCTCAATAAATGTTTGGATTGTTTATGGATAAACTTTTGCTTATTATCAATAGGCAAGAGAAATAAAGTAAGAGCTAATTAGGTCTACATAGTAACTAATAGAATTTATGAGCTATATGTTTGTATTTTGAGATGGTTGATGAGAATCCAGACAGCGAATGCAGAGAGTACTTCAGGAGAGAGCAAGATCCATATGAGGAAAAAGTGATAATTTAGACCTCAAAAAAAATTAAAATTCTTGCTCTGTGACTGATCCAATTAAACAGGCAAAAGCAAGCTTATAGTGTAGGAGAAAATATTTGCAAACTACATATCCAGCAAAAATAGCTTAGTAAACAAAATGTATAAAGAACTCCAAAAACTCAAAAGTATTAAGAAAAAAAAAAAGAAAAAAGAATCCACAAAATTCCAATTAGGAATTGTTGATGATGACAACTTTGTAATAGAGCTTGAAGTCTGGAATTGTGATGCCAAGAACTTTGGCTTTCTTTTTCAATATTCCTCTGGCTAATCGAGGTATTTTCTGGTTCCATATAAATTTTAGGATTATTTGTCCCATTTCTTTGAAAAAAATGGATGGGATTTTGATAGGTATTGCATTAAATGTGTAGATTGCTTTAGGTAGCATAGACATTTTCACAATATTTGTTCTTCCAATACAGGAGCATGGAACATTTTTCCATTTCTTTGTGTCTTCTTCAATTTCTTTCATGAGTACTTTAGAGTTTTCTGAGTATAGATACTTTGTCTCTTTGGTTAGGTTTATTCCTAGGTATCTTAGGGTTTGGGGTGCAATAGTAAATGGAATTAACTCCTTAATTTCTATTTCTTCTGCCTTGTTGGTATTAAAAAAAATGCAACCAATTTCTGTGCATTGATTTTATATCCTGACACTTTACAGAATTCCTATGCAAGTTATAGCAGATTTGGAGTGGAGTCCTTTAAGTTATCCACATACAGTATCATATCATCTGCAAACAGTGATAGTTTGACTTCTCTTTTGCCAATTTGGCAAAATTTGGATGCCTTTAATTTTTTTTTTTCTTGTCTGCTTGCTGAGGCTAGGACTTCTAGAACGATTTTGATTAGCAGTGGTGAAAACGGACATCCCTGCAGTGTTCCTGACCACAGCAGAAAAGCATTCAGTTTTTCTCCATTGAGAATGGTATTTGCAGTGGGTTTTTCATAGATGGCTTTGATAATATTGATAATATGTGCCCTCTATCCCTACACTTTAAAGAGTTTTAATCAGGAAGGGATACTGCACTTTGTCAAATGCTTTTTCAGCATCTATGGAGAGTATCATGTGGTTCTTGTTCTTTCTTTTATTAATGTGTTGTATCACATTGATTGATTTGCAGATGTTGAACCAACCTTGTAGCCCTGGAATAAATCCAACTTGGTCGTGGTGAATAATCCTTTTAATGTACTGTTGAATCCTATTGGCTAGTATTTTGGTGAGAATTTTCGCATCAAGGATATTGGTCTGTAGTTCTCTTTTTTGATGGGATCCTTGTCTGGTTTTGGGATCAAGGTGATGCTGGCCTCAGAAAAAAAGAGTTTGGAAATTTTCCTTCCATTTCTATTTTTTTGGAACAGTTTCAGGAGAATAGGAATTAATTCTTCTTTAAATGTTTGGTAGAATTCCCCTGGGAAGCCATCTGGCCCGGGGCTTTTGTTTGGAGATTTTTGATTACTGTTTCAATCTCCTTACTGGTTATGGGTCTGTTCAGGTTTTCTATTTCTTCCTGGTTCAGGTGTGGTAGTTTCTATGTCTCTAGGAATGTATCCATTTCTTCCAGATTGTTGAATTTGTTGGCGTAGAGTTGCTCATAGTATGTTCTTATAATTGTTTGTATTTCTTTGGTGTTGGGTGTGATCTCTCCTCTTTCATTCATGATTTTATTTATTTGGATCCTTTCTCTTTTCTTTTTGATAAGTCTGGAAAGGGGTTTACCAATCTTATTAATTCTTTCAAAGAACCAGCTCCTAGTTTCATTGATTTGTTCTATTGTTTTTTTGTTGGTGGTGGTAGATTTTTTTTTTTCTTTCTATGTCATTGATTTCTGCTCGGATCTTTATTATTCCTCTTCTCCTGCTGGGTTTAGGCTTTCTTTGTTGTTTTTTCTCCAACTCCTTTAGGTGTAGGGTTATGTTGTGTATTTGAGATCTTTCTTGTTTCTTGAGAAAGGCTTGTACAGCTTAATATTTTCCTCTCAGGACTGCTTTGCTGTATCCCACATATTTTGAACACTTTTGTTTTCATTATCATTTGTTTCCATGAATTTTTTCAATTCTTCTTTAATTTCCTGGTTGACCAATTCATTTTTTTAGAAGGATGCTGTTTAGTCTCCATGTATTTGTGTTCTTTCCAAATTTCCTCTTGTGATTGAGTTCTAGTTTCAGAGCATTGTGGTCTGAGAATATGCAGGGGATGACCCCAATCTTTTGATAATGGTTGAGATCTGATTTATGACCCAGGATGTGGTCTATTCTGGAGAATGTTCCATGTGCACTAGAGAAGAATGTGTATTCTGTTATTTTGGGATGGAATGTGTTGAATATACCTGTGATGTCCATCTTGTCCAGTGTGTCATTTAAGGCCTTTTTCCTTGTGTATCTGTTGCTTGGATGATCTGTCCATTTCAATGAGGGGAGTGTTAAATTCCCCTACTATTATTTTATTATTGTCGATGTGTTTCTTTGATTTTGTTATTAATTGGTTTATATAGTTGGCTGCTCCCATGTTCAGGACATAGATATTTAAAATTGTTAGGTCTTCTTGTTGGACAGACCCTTTGAGTATGATATAGTGTCTTTCCTCATCACTTACTATAGTCTTTGGCTTAAAATCTAATTGATCTGATATAAGGATTGCCACCCCAGCTTTCTTCTGATGTCCATTAGCATGGCAAATTGTTTTCCAACCCCTCTCTTTAAATCTGGGGGTGTCTTCGGGTCTATGATGAGTTTCTTGGGCAGCATATTGACGGGTTTTGCTTTTTATCCATTCTGATACCCTGTGTCTTTTGATTGGTTCATTTAGGCCATTTACATTCAGGGTAACTATTGAGAGATATGAATTTAGTGGGATTGTATTGCCTATAATGTGACTGTTACTGTATATTGTTTCTGTTCCTTTCTGATCTACTACTTTTAGGCTCTCTCTTTGCTTATAGGAGCCCTTTCAATATTTCCTGGAGAGTTGGTTTGGTGTTTGCAAATTCTTTCAGCTTTTGTTTGTCCTGGTAGCTTTTTAATCTCTCCTTCTATTTTCAATGATAGCCTAGCTGGATATAGTATTCTTGGTTGCATGTTTTTCTCACTTAACACTCTGAATATATCATGCCAGTTCCTTCTGGCCTGCCAGGTCTCTGTGGATAAGTCTGCTGCCAGTCAAATGTTTTTACTGTTGTACAATACAGACTTCTTTTCCCAGGCTGCTTTCAGGATTTTCTCTTTGTTGTTAACAGTTGTAAATTTTACTATCAGGTTGTGGGGTGTGGACTTATTTTTATTGATTTTGAGGGTCATTCTTTGCATCTCCTGGATTTTGATGTTTGTTCCCTTTGTCATATTAGGAAATTCTCTACAAAAATTCTCTCCAATATACCTTCTGCTCCCCTCTCTCTTTCTTCGTCTTCTGGGATCCCAATTATTCTAATGCTGTGTCGTCTTATGGTTTCACTTATCTCTCAAATTCTCTCGTGGTCCAGTATTTGTTTGTCTCTCTTTTGCTCAGCTTCTTTATTCTCCATCATTTGGTCTTCTATATCACTAATTCTTTTGCCTCATTTATCCTAGCAGTAAGAACTTCCATTTTTTATTGCACCTCGTTAATAGCTCTTTTGATTTCAACTTGGTTAGATTTTAGTTCTTTTATTTCTCCATAAAGGGCTTTTATCTCTCTGGAGAGGGTTTCTCTAATATCTTCCATGCCTTTTTCAAGCCCAGCTAGAACCTTGAGAGTTGTCATTCTGAACTCTAGTTCTGTCATATTACCAATGTCTGTTGTGGTTACGCCTGTGGAAAGAGCCTTAAGGAAAAGGACACATCTGTCACTGCATTCCCCAGGAGCATGTCTGTGGAAGGCGCAGCACACCGCCCCGGGAGAAGAGAAGGAGCCGTTGTCCTTGCTGTCGGGAAACGGTTGTGAAGCAGGAGAGCCTGCCATGGCAGGAAAAGCAGGCTGGTGGCAAGACAAGTGTCACCACAGTCTATGATGACACTTTTGAGTCAAGGCTCATCTACTCTACAGGTGAGACTACTGTGTAAAATTTTTAAAGGCAACATGTTTAAAGGCAACATCATGAAAGAATGTTTGGTGGATTGCTTTGGTTTTCTCTTCATGGTATCAGATGAGTTTAAGGGAGCATAATCCAGTAAAAAATTTAAAATTAATTTTAAAAAATAAGAAAAAAAATTTTAATGTCTTTGCTTTTGTGGTTCCTGCAATGAAACTACAAGAAAGGGCTGGGAACATTTTCTTTTTTTCTGTTTGTTTTTCTTCGATTTGGACCTCCTCCTTAGGTCTCTGATCAAAGAATGCTTACACAGACTCTGTAGTGTAGAAAGGACAAAATATCATATTACAAAATATTCCATTCCTATCCTTTTGTATACCCAGAACAATAAGTTAATATATGTGCTGCCAAAGGAGCACACCAGAGCAATAAGTTAAATGAAGATTGTACTGGGAAGATAATACAATTATTCCATAAAGTGATGGGTTTTGAATGGGACATGAAGGGCGGACTTCTGAGTTAGGAAAAATATATATATAAAGACTTAATGAATGTTTAATTAAAGCATAACAACTATGCTGTATTCCTGAAATATATTAAAATGATGATATGGAAATACCTTGCCTATTACTTAATATCTCACAGAGTAACATCAAATCACCTATTAATCCTTTCTACTAACAGCTGTTCCTCTTCATTTCACTTTACATAACATGTAATGGATTGACATTTGTAGAAATAAGGGGGAAACATGGAAGAAAGTGAACAATTAGAAAGGATCAAAATACAGTATATAAATACCAGGTAAGTTAATACCAGGTAAACAACCAGTGAATATTATTATAGTAAATATATGCTGTTTCAATGCATGCACATTTATAAACTGAGAATTTTCAGGAGTGACAGCCAATGTAGAAAATCTGGATGGTGTTATAGAAAATTCCATAAAAATTTTATAGAAAATTTGCATTAGTTTAACAGCCTGGTATAATATTTAGAAACCAGACTGTGTAATTTCTTTGATCAGTTAAGCATACAAAAACATGGCTGAAATAATGATAAACACTTAACATTTACTTAAATTTTTGTTTATTTTTATCCTTTAATGTCCATATTGTGTTCATAATGTCCTAAGTATTTGTGGTTGTTAGAGCAAAGTAAATTTGAAAATTTCCATGGGGAGGGGAAATGGTATCTGTTTGTAAAACAAAACAAAACAAAAACACAGGGCACCTTTCCTATGGTTGTGAGCTGCCCTTCCCTTACTGCTCAATGCATTTTCATTAACACCCACCTCACAGTCCATAGGCAGCCATCTGTGTTCCCATCTTTAAGAAATTTTATCCTACAAGTCTTTACTCATGACACTGTTGCCTATTACATAAATCAAACAGACATTCAACCTCTTGGAATGGAATCAGAAACCCACAAAGCTGACTGCTGTCAGGACTCATAAGGAAGGCAATTAATAAATTTATTATTTAGGAGAGGAGTTGTTTGCTTTCCAAAAATCCATGCAAAGTTGGAATGTTATCCGGAGTGTATATCAAACTAACGAAGCTAAAAGTGTCTTTTGATCTCAGGTTCACCCATTTGACAATCATTATATTTTCTCATTTATCTCTGGTTTGGTCAGCTATGCTAGTGTCAGAACACTTAATTCATTCAGTAAATCAACAAAGACCTATTTAGTACTAATTTTTTGTGGGTGGGATGAATAAGACAAATATCTGTCCCAATGGAGCATATGATCTAGAGTTTAAAATTCATATTTGAATTACTTACATACCACTACATACATGAATTACATACTTACCACCACAAATGTAAACAACCCTTATAAAATTGAAAAAGAAATAGATGATAATGATGTTAAGGAGAAGACCTTAATATTAAAAGCAATAAAATTGATATGTCTATTAGTAGAAATAAAAAATGGTCATATATTAACTAAAGTAAAATTTAGGGGTCCCGGGGTGACTCAATCCGTTAAGCAGCTGCCTTTGGCTCAGGTCATGATCCCAGGGTCCTGGGATTAAACCTGCATCGGGCTCACGGCTGGGTAATAAGCCTGCCTCTGATCTTCCTCTGCCTGCCACTCTGCCAACTTGCTCTCTCTCTGTCACTGTCAAATAAACAAATAAAATATTTAAAAAAAAAAAAGATAAATATAAAGTAACACTTGCTGAAGTTTTGGGGACGGAGATGGCATCAAGATGGCAACATGGATGCATGGATGGCTCCTTATTTATTGCTAAAGGTAAATGTATAGTCAAAACCAGATTCTCTAATATTGCAATGGTGATATATGAATCATTTACTAGACTAGTTTAAATGTTAAAAAAAAACAAGCCTATTAAAAATACTTTTTATACTTTTCAATATACTTTTTATTGACAGTACAATATAAAAATGATCTAAAATGTAAAAACATCAATAACCTGTTGTTATAGGAGAAGTATAAATTTTCTGTACACTATAGAAGTTCAGTTGTTTTCAAGATAAAATGGAATGTTATAACTAACATATTTTATATAAGCTCAATGGTAAATATAAAAAAATGTAGTAGATACACAAAAGATTTTGATAAAGAAGTTAAAACATACTGCCACAAAAAGTCATCAGATTACAAACAAAAAGACAACAAAGGAAATAAAGAGCAGAGCATCTACACAAGAGCAAACAATTAACAGAATATATATATATATATATATATATATATATATATAACTAACCATTATATAAAACCATGGTTATATATATTAGAATGTGTATATATATTATGCATTCTTTTACCTAATAAAACATTTTAGTTCAGAATCTCAGTCTTCCTTCCTTTCAATAGAATGTGATTCTCATTCTTTTGGTGCCTCCTGAACAATTCGACCACGACTTCCACTTCAATTTGCATGAAAGTTATTCTTACCTAAGTCGTCTGCCATTTCTTTAAAAACAGTTGGCATCTTTTTGCAGTTTCCAGTGTTTTTAGATTGAGTATCTGGTCATAGGCCGATGAAGGTAACTTTCATCCTACTCTTTCCTTCTGAGATTGTTTCTTTCTGGGAAAGTATATTTTCTACTCTTTAAAAAGAAGGACCTAGAAAAGCGAAATGGTTCTTCTTTGTAAGTCTACATTCCCTTTCCCCATTTTCTGTGTACTTTCTGAGACTGCAGATTTGGGGGCTGACAGCATGTAACAGCCTTTTAAAAAAATTTTAAGAAAACGTAAATGAAGTTAAATTAAATATATTTAACTCAAATGAAACTTGAAAATACAAATGAAAATTTAGAATTAAAAATGTAAATTAAATACATTGGAAGGGGAGGTGAAACATGAGAGACTAAGGACTGTGAAAATCAATATGAGGGCTTTGAAGGGGCGAGGGGTGGGAGGTTGGGGGAACCAGGTGGTGGTTATTAGAGAGGGCCCAGATTGCATGGAGCACTGGGTTTGTTGTAAAAACAAGGAATACTGGTATGCTGAAATGAAAATTAAAAACAAAAGAGAAAAATGAAAAAAACATAAAGAAAAACATTTAACGAAAAAAAACAGGGATTTTTAAAAAGAGATCTATGAGGGCGGTGAGTTGTGTAAACCTGGTGAATCACAGACCTGTACCCCTGGAGATAAAAATATACTTTATGTTTTTTTTTTAGAAAATAACAGAAATAAAATAATAAATAAATAAATGGGGATGTACAAAGGGATGAAACAAAGAAAATGCAAGACAATGGGCATCATCTGAGGGCCTCAGTCGTTTCATGAAATGTCAATGGTTTCTCTACTCTAATGAAAAGATGAACTTGGTTAGATCGCATCAATACCCACAACCACACAGAACGCTGTGCTGCTTCGAGGAGGGACAGAATCAGCTCACGAAGGCAGAAACAAAATTCAGTACTCTTGAAAACCTAAAATTGAACAAGACTTCTACCAACCTAGACGGGGACGTCATAGCGAGTATAAGAAGGGGCGGGGGAAACACGGAAGGTACAACAACTGGAAAGAAAACACAGAGTGAAATGTGTATAGAAAGATATTCTCAGAGAATGGACAAAGTATGAGAATCAGGAAGTAAATTCCTCCAAGTCATCCGATAGAAGTTAAAAATTCAGGAAAATTAAATGGACTCCTCGGACAAACGAGCAAAGCTTGAAAATCCTATTAATGAGAAGAGCAAAAGGAGGACCTCGTCTCTCCAAAGATTTTATGCCGTCTCTACCCAGCAAGGCTCCAATCAGAATACCATCCAAGATGACTGAGGGGAATTTAGGATCTCAATCCATGGGATGGCCCATAGGTTCATAGGTTACCTAGGTGAATAGAACACGTACAGAGATTGGATGAACGGTAGTGTACAGTTTCAATGGACCCCAACTGGATGGAGGGATTCCATGCAATCCAGTTTCTGATCTAGCAAGTGCCTGTGTCCGTGGGTAAGCCAGTTCTCCTATTGCCCCGGACACGAAAAGGGCTCGTCATTCCCCGGCAAATCTGAAGAAAGAAGCGAG
>NW_026740433.1:7712-8776 GCF_022355385.1 Mustela nigripes | reverse complement strand
TATAGCTTGTGCAAGGACAGCAAGGACCAGCCAAGAATTTCTGACCCCGGCCAAATCGTCTCCATCTGACTAGCAAATGTGTGGGAAGTCACATAGGCGAGCGCCCAACACATAGCACAGACCCTTTCTCAGTGCTACTCGACTTTATCGACCTAAGCCTTTTGTTTGGCTCTTCAGCCTTTAAAGGAGGCACAAGTCAGGGCCTGGTTTGGTTCTTATCTCAAGCCTTACTGTGGCCTCCCACAGCGTTGTGGCCATGCAATATTACAAAAGAAAATTACCTTCCTTTTAGTAGATTCATAACTGAATTCCTAGTGATTTTTTTTTTTAAATGGGAAATCTATTGGGCTGCAATTTGTTAGATAGATCAGAAACACCTATTCCCATTGCTAGTCAGAAAACAACTGCTGCTACCCAAGCACAGAAGGAGAACTGCAAAGCCTCTCATATTGTGTGACCTATTATAACCAGAAGATGCCTAGTCCTCACCAAATTGAGTTTATGGTGAAATTCAAGCCAAGTAACAATACATTTCCCTGGTGTCGTCACTTGCCATGTTATTTACCAAGAGAGGTCTGCCCAATCAGGTGCCTTGTTTCTCCCACTGCAAACTGAAAGCACGGTATTCAAGAGTCAGTTCACTTTTTCCTTCCTACTGTTCTTTTTTTTTTTTTTAAGATTTTATTTATTTATTTATTTGGCAGACAGAGATCACAAGTAGGGAGAGAGGCAGGCAGAGAGAGAAGAGAGGAAGCAGGCTCCTCACTGAGCAGAGAGCACCCTTGGGGCTCAATTCTAGGACTCTGGGATCAAGACCTGAGCCAAAGGCAGAGGCTTTAACCCACTGAGCCATCCAGGCATCCTCTAGTGTTCTTTTTTTTTTTTTAATTTTATTCATTTATTTGACAGACAGAGATCACAGGTAGGCAGAGAGGCAGGCAGAGAGAGAGGAAGGGAAGCAGGTTCCCTGCCCAGCAGAGAGCCCGATGTGGGGCTTGATCCCAGGACCCTGAGATCATGACCTGAGCTGAAGGCAGAGGCTTTAACCCACTGAGCCACCCAAG
>NW_026740433.1:0-7612 GCF_022355385.1 Mustela nigripes | reverse complement strand
CTGAGCCAAAGGCAGAGGCTTTAACCCACTGAGCCATCCAGGCATCCTCTAGTGTTCTTTTTTTTTTTTTAATTTTATTCATTTATTTGACAGACAGAGATCACAGGTAGGCAGAGAGGCAGGCAGAGAGAGAGGAAGGGAAGCAGGTTCCCTGCCCAGCAGAGAGCCCGATGTGGGGCTTGATCCCAGGACCCTGAGATCATGACCTGAGCTGAAGGCAGAGGCTTTAACCCACTGAGCCACCCAGGTGCCCTGTCCCCTAGTGTTCTTAATGCTAACTTTTTGACATACACAGTCCTTGTACAGTAACTTTTTAATTTTTTCTTTTTGGTTTATGACAACTTAATTCTAGGATTTATTTTGTACTCTTAACATAGAACAGTTGCTTTTTAAGAATTCTTATGAGATGGGGTGCCTGGGTAGCTCAGTTGTTAAGTGTCTGCCTTCAGCTCAGGTCATTATCCCAGGGTCCTGGGGTCAAGTCTGCATTGGGCTCCCTGCTCTTCAGGTAGACTGCTTCTCCTTCTCCCACTCCCCCTGCTTGTGTTACATCTCTTGCTTTGTCTCTCTCTGTCAAATAAATAAATAAAATCTTTAGAAAAAAAATTCTTTTGAGAGAGTACAAGAGTACACTTGTTACTGGTGGTGTTGGGGGAGGGGAGTGGCAAAGGGAGAGAATTTTTAAGTACCCTCCACCTTGGGGACAGAGCCAATCCTGGGGTTCCATCTAACAACCCTGAGATCTTGACCTCAGCCCCATCAAGAGTCAGCTGCCTATCCAACTTAGCCACTCAGGCTTTCCATCTTTTTAAATAATTTATTTTGATTCCAATTAGTTAACATAACATGTTTTCAGTTTCAGATGTCGAATATAGTGATTCCACAGTTCTGTACCTCCCCCAGTACTCACCAGGTGTATGTTCCCCTTAAGTTTTGAAATGGAGTCTCGCTGAAGCATGAATGCAGCCATGTGATTTTTTTTTTTTTTTAGATTTTATTTATTATTTGACAGAAATGAGAAGTAGGCAGAGAAGCAGGCAGAGAGAGGGGGAAGCAGGCTCCCCGCTGAGCAGAGAGCCTGATTTGGGGCTTGATCCCAGAACCCCTAGATCATGACCTGAGCCGAAAGCAGAGGCTTAACCCACTGAGCCACCCAGGCTCCGCCAGCCATGTGATTGTTGTTCCACTTGATTCTTTTATGTGGTTTCCCATTTCAGTCACGAGGACCACTATAGAAAGATCACTTCATCTTTTACAGTGAGACACCACTCAGTATTTCCTGGAATGGCTAAAAGAAAAATGATAACACCAATTTTCAGTGAGAATGTTGAGGAATTAGAATTCTCATATCCCTGATGGGAATGTAAAAAGGACATTCACTTCAGAATGTGTGGCAGTTACTTATGAAAAGAAACATTTACCAACTGAAGGGGAACAATTTGTCACCCTAAAATGTGTGAGGCATAAGCATTATTTTAGGCTGGTTATTTTAAGTAAAAGGCAGATTAAGGAAAGGCTGAAATCCTGTGTTTACTTTTGGAAGACTTTTGCATTTGTAAGGAAAAGCTCTGCCTGTAAGGTGTCTCTGTGTAGCAGAAAGAGGGAGAATGTGTCTCGAGAAACTCTGATCAGCGAAGGCCTGGATCTTCATCTGTCACCACCACAGCCTTGATTAATGTGCTTGGCCTGGTCACTTCCACAATTACTTCCCAATAGGATCATGTGTGGAGTTTCAAAAAGTATCTTCTCTGTTGGCCTCACCCTCAGATTCTGTTGGTCAGTTTAGGTGGAAACAATCCTGTTGCATTAATTAAGGGCTCCAGGTGAATCTCAGTGAGGCCAGGTGTAAGCACGAGGGCTTCAGGTTATTTTATGAGAGCGAGAGGAGGCTTTGGCTCACAGAGAGGCAACACGTGAGTCTGGGAGGGTCAGGTCCATGCAGCACATGGTGCCTATGCGCTCTCTGTCTCTGGGCATTTTGGGAGCGGAGCCCCCCTGGAATTAGAGAAGGAAAATTCAGGGCCTGGTGTTCAAGTAGGAACTCCAAGTTTCTGAACAGCTCCGACATAAAGCACTAGGATGTTGGGTCTATCTGCATTTCAGGGTCTTGTCTTCAGGAGAGCAGTTTACAGATGAAGAGTTTGTATCAGTGGCTTGAGAGGCATTTTTTCCTGATGGAGCTGTGACTTCTCTACAAATACCTTATGAGAAAAAAAATCTACAAGACAAAGTGAAAGAAGAAATGGCCAGTTCTCAGGTAAGCCTGGCATCCCAAGTCAGAAGTCTAGTCATGTTTTTCTCCTGAAGTTCCTTGCATTTAGAAATTGCAAATGTTGGGGCACCTGGGTGGATCAGTGGGCTAAAGCCTCTGCTTTCGGCTCAGGTCATGATCCCAGAGTTCTGGGATCGAGCCCCACATTGGGCTCTCTGCTCCGCGGAGAGCCTGCTTCCTCCTCTCTCTCCCTGCCTGCCTCTCTGCCTACTTGTAATCTCTGTCTGTCAAATAAATAAATAAATAACCTTAAAAAAATTGCAAATGTTAATTGCTCTAGTTCTGAAGTTTCTGGTGCATGTGTTCTTGAATGGAGTATTCATTTTCTGAAGTGATACCATAGGCTCGGTCTTTAGAACACTACTCCCCCATATCCCAGATAACCCCTACCTCCCCTACCTCCCTTCTCTGCCTTCTTTCCAACCTGGCTCCAGTAGGCCATCAGCAGTTGTCACTTTGAATTAAAGTCCTGCAAGTATTGAAAATATTCCCTTGGTGGCATATCCAGAGGGGAAGTTGTGTGGCGTCTATGATTCCCGTTGCTGATGAGGTCTGGCCCTGATTTATCAGGGAGGGAAAACATTTCTCATTTAGGGTCTGTCTGGATGCTTTACCAAGTCTGTGTATCCCAGGAGTAAGAAAATGCACAAGTGAAATGATGGATATAGGGTCCAGAATAACTTCGAAGTTTCTCAGATTAAAGAAGTTGGGGGAGGGGATTGTTGAGTCTTCCCCTTTAGAATGTGAAAAAGATGGGAAGCCTGGGTGGATCAGTCAGTTAAGCCGCTGCCTTTAGCTCAGATCATGAGCTCAGGGTGCTGGGATCGAGTCCCCCTTCGGCTCCTTGCTCAGCAGGGAGTCTGCTTCTCTCTCTGCCTCTGCCTGCCACTCCGCCTGCTTGTGTGCTCTCTCTCTCTCTCTCTCTCTCTAACCAATAAATAAATAAAATATTTTTTAAAGAAGAATGTGAAAAAGATGTTCTAGGTAGAATACACTAGAGGTTTGCCTGGGTGGCTCAGTCAGTCACGCACTGGACTATTGATTTCAGTTCAGGTCATGATCTCCAGATCCTAGAATGAGACCCGCTTCTGGTTCCCTGCTCAGTGGGGAGTCTCTTTGAGATTCTCTCCCTCTACTTCTGGCCCTCCCCTCCTCCTTCTAAAATATAAATCTTTAAATAAAAATAGACATTTAAATTAAAAAAAAAATACAGTAGGTATTAGAGTACATGGAAACTGTGGTGTCTAAATGTGGTATCTCTGAGAATCAGATGGGGACCCCAAATGTGGGTCCATGAATGGGTGGAAGCCAGTCAAGTGGGCACTGAGAAGAATTCACCTGAGGAAGAACAAAGGTATGAGAAGCTTATTGAATACACTGCAAGAGAGCAGCAGGCAGGACAGCAGAGGAGAGGCTGTCTGTAAGGAGACAGTGGTGGGGGCTGTGTTTAAAGGGGGAAGGTGAGGGTTATGGGAGCTTATTCAATTTTCCCTTTTCTGGTCACTGTACCCCATCTTCAGTAGCCCGGTGGTTGGTTAGGGCCCATGGTTACTTTGAGGTGGGTCCCCTGATGGGCCTGTCTGTATTCAGCCATAGGGGTGCTTGGGGCCCTTTCTCCATTCCTTTGATCAAGTCTGCTTACCTAAAAGCAGCCTCAATAGAAACTATAGGTATTTAACTTCGTTTGTATCCACTGTATTTTCATAATTAGATTTCTAGTCTGCATTACTGTTCTCAGACCAGAAGAAAACACCAGTGATACAGCATGTCCTTTGGTGTGTCTTGGGCACTGAGATCAATTTGTTGGCATACACCTAATGTTAACTGCTTTTATTGGCTTCCTGCTTTTTGCTAGATTCCTTCCCTATAGTGTTCATATTCCCCATCTTACATTTGTACAGACTGTAGGTGTACAGAGAGATATGCAGAAACCATCACATTTCAGATGGAAACTTCTTTCTCCTGAGTTTCTTTTGCTTGGAGTCTTTCTTTCTTTTCACTCTACCCTTATATTTTATCAAAACGGCAAATACCATAAATTAACCCAGCTGATGACTTGAATTACAAAAATAACATGCTTCAATGAAAATAAGAAACTTTCTACAAATCTGACAGTAATAAATTGCAATGTATAATGTATATAGGAGTCCTACAGAGCAACAAACTCCTGTGAAACAAAAATATTTTAATACCTTTAAAATCCAAATTTTTCTTTAAAATCATTCAGGAAAAAGCATCTCAAGTCAGAATTAAGCCCTCAGTCAAGCATTAGGAAGGTATATTACAGCTATTTAATGTACAAAGAGCGCTCTTTCCCCAGTCACTTCCATCTAATGTCTGTTTCCAGAATCATACAGACTTAAGCTTCTCTCCACCCCATGCTACCATTTCTTCAGACCCTGAAAACTAAATTTGTTGAACACCAGAAATATGTTGTATTGACCATAACATTTTGTTGTTGAGTTTCTGTAAGTTCTTCACTTAGTCCATCTGTAGCTATGACTCTTCCACCAACTCCTTTCTCTCCTTTCATAGCTTCTCTGAATTTCTGAAAGGATAATTTTAAGAAGTTCAACATAACTGTCACAGCCTGAGGTCAGCATGACAAAAAGAATATCTTCTCCCTTGATTGTCCTCTGTTTCTCTTGATGGCATCTTTCATTTGCTTCAGATGTTATAAAGCTGATGAGCTCACTACTCATTCTTGAACACCGTCCTTAGCATTTTACAGTCTTTTCCATTTGAGGTATGACATTTTCATTATCCTTGCTACATTTGCAGTTGGAAGATAGGTATCGTGTTCTCTGAAACAGTCTTTTGAACCATTTTTGTCTTCAGGATCATTCATGCTGTGCTCATTGTCATCATGAGTCTGAATCACATAGTGGCTTCCTCCCATGTGCACAGCTGTGCCTATTAGAGAAGCATCTGTCCTAGCGCTATCGCCATTGGTTGTCATGAAATACTGTGAGAACCGTGTTGTCAGTGGTGTTCAGAAACACCTTCCTAAAAAGGGGTCTGGGGGCACCTGGGTGGCTCAGTGGGTTAAAGCCTCTGCTTTCAACTCAGGTCATGATCACAGGGTCCTGGGGTAGAGCCCTACATTGGGCTCTCTGCTCAGCAAGGAGCCTGCTTCCCCCTCTCTCTCTACCTGACTCTCTGCCTACTTGTAATCTCTGTATGTCAAATAAATAAATAAATAAATAATCTTTATAAATTTTTTTTTTTAAATAAATAAATAAATAAAAAGGGGTCTGGTCTTTACCCAACTTCAACCTTTGAGGCAAGTCCAGGGACCACAAGCTGCCAGACGGCTGCATTCTTTACGTATAAACCAGACTGTGGGGAGACCAAATCTACTCCTTCCTCTCGGGCACCTCCGTTCCTACCCAGGCAGGTTCGCAGGTTGGCCCTAGCCCCACCGCCCCGGTGGGCTGACTGTCAGTCCTACCCGGGTGCGCTGCGGCCCACCGTGCCGAGCTGCGGCCCACCGTGCCGAGCTGCGACCCACCGTGGCCTGCATCATCCTACTCCTTGACCCAGGCCCCAGGCCAGCATGCAACACCTGTCGGGCATCTACCCCCCCCCCCCAGGGCACTGGGGCAAAGATACCTGGCCCTGCCATGCCCTTGCTAGCTGTTGGGAGCCCCCACACCCCCACCCTGACTCTGTGCACCAGCCTTGCTAAGAGTCCCGGGTTGGGAATTGGGTCCAGGCCAGGGTCTCCCACCCAGCTCACCGCACAAAATGGAGCCGGCTGGGGTGCCATTGAGAGGAGGTCTGACGGTGCCCTCAGGAGCTCCCTCCTCAGCCTTGGGCCAGGAGCTCCTCTGAGTAAGAGGCAGCCTTACCTGCCTCCAGCAGCACAAAGCTGCCCGCAGCTGGAGCAACCTGCCCCCATTCTGGCCCTGGCCCAGGGCCGGGTAGGGGGGCTGGGCAGGTGGGCGGAGGAGAAAGACCATTGGCACTGGCCATGGCAGCGCTGGGGGCAGGCACAAGCTGTTGTGTTTCTTTTTTTGTTTTGTTTTGTTTTCTTTTTTCTTTTTTAGATTTTATGTATTTATTTGACAGAGATCACAAGTAGGCAGAGAGGCAGGCAGAGAGAGAGGGGGAAGCAGGCTCCCCGCTGAGCAGAGAGCCCGATGCGGGGCTCAATCCCAGGACCCTGAGATCATGACCTGAGCCGAAGGCAGATGCTTTAACCCACTGAGTCACCCAGGTGTGCCATTTTTTCCCCCTTTTTTAAAGATTATATTTGCTGGGGCACCTTGGTGGCTCTCTGGGTTAAGCATCTGCCTTTGGCTCAGGTCAGGATCCCACGGTCCTGGGATGGAGCCCTGCATCTGGCTCTCTGCATAGCGGGGAGTGTGCTTCTGCCTCTCCCTCTCCCCCTGCTTGTGTTCCCTCTCTTGCTGTCTCTCCCTCTGTCAATAATAATAACATAACTTTAAAAATAACTTTAAAAAGGTGACATTTATTATTTGATAAAGATAGAAAATGAGCAGTGGTGGAGGGTGGCCAGGGAGGTAGATATGGGGCTCAATCCCAGAACCCTGGGATCACAATTTTACCTGAAGGCGGACAGTTAACTGAGCCACCCAGATGTGCCTTTCTTGTATTCTCTGAGGAAAAGAACAAAATTAAAGAAGTGTAGATAAAATTAAATTTCCTTTTACTTGTAGCCCATTGATAAATTCTTGAAACAGACACAGTGTGCCATTCCTCAAGGAGTTCACAAAGGGAGCAATGTTGTTTTGTTGGAGGCAAAAAGTAACCTTAGCTTGACATGAGCCAGACCTCTAGAATCCTGTAAGTCCTCTTTAACATAGGATGATCCCTTTGAAAATTGTCTTTATCTCTACCCCCTAAATATATGTTGGCAATCATCCCCCAAGTATATAGCCCACTGATAGATATCTGAATGGTCTATGACTAAGGTTTTACAAGATAGTCATATGTGACCTCGTGATGACACCACCTCCAAGGTCCTGGAAACCTTGCTTCCAAATTCATTAGAGACCTCTGTTGCTCCCTCAACCCCCTCCCACACTGATCATACATCATCATTCACTGCTCACAAACCCATATAGTTCTTTCTACCCACAGGTCCTCTCCCCCATACCACTTTTTTGCACCAAAGACATCTCTGCCATGTCCAGCACGACAAATCAACCAGAAACATGAGTGTAAGAGGATGGTGAAAAGAAATTAAGAGCCAGATGGGGGCAGGAGGAGCACCAAGGAGGATGTCCAACAGTGCCGAGTTTATTCAAGGCTGTGAGGCATTATAGAGCTAACAGAAACAATCATAAGAAAAGTATCTATTTTTAGCTGATTACT
>NW_026740432.1:0-8799 GCF_022355385.1 Mustela nigripes | reverse complement strand
TTAAAAAAAAAAAAAAAAGAATAAGGAAACACTCTTGCCTTTTGACAATCCCTCAAGCCTTTTAAAAATGCCGAACTAGACATGCTCTCCGCCTAGGCTGTTGGCCCGCTAAACCTAAGATCTTATTTTAGGTTGCGTGCACAGAAAGTACAAAGAAGCGACTCACCAAAGCTCAAATCGCCAACAAAGGCTAGGGGCGGAGACGCATAAGTATGACGTAGACTGCTACAGGCGGGGGAACAGAGGACCCACCACCATCAGCCCGCCGGGCGTGGTGTGGAAACGCAAGGTCCTTTTGGTCCGGCTACCGGCCTCGCAAGGCGGAAGGCCCGGCGCGCTTCTCGCCCCTCGGCTGCACGTGCACTGCGGAAGGGAGGAGCCTCTGGGCCACCATCCTTCTCCCGCAGTACTTGCAGATACTCCTCCGGGCACAAACGTGCCCACGAGAAAGGGTTCCGCGGGTCGTTTGGTCCCTGTACCTGCCTGTGTGCTGGGAAACCAAAAGCTAACCCGCCTTTAACCTGCCGGTACGCTGGGACAATGAGATCACTTTGGGCCATGTTACAGGCCTGGTGTCGTATGGCGGGGGGGAACCCTTCCTGCTAATGACTCGCCTGTGCGAGGACAAAGTGAGAACCTTCTCGGCCACCATCATTTCAGCCTGGCGGTGTACCCATTACCTTTCCGGCCACCCAGCACTCTGCTGAACTCGATTGGAAGCCCTTCCAGCCACCATTCAGCCCATAATCCACCTATCCGCAGCTTCTTCAGAAACCCAATCTGCAGTAGAATTGGAAACTAAAAGGCCTTTCACCCTCAAGTCTCCAGGGTGCTATGGAAAATCAATACATTTTGGTGATCGTCCTTCCTGCACTCTATCTTACAGGATGTTCCGGTCACCAACCTGAATCCTCACATGGGTTCCGCAGGTCATTTTGGGCCCCAGTCTTCTTCTGTACTGGGGAACCGTAGGTTATTCCAGTGATTCTCTTCTCCATGACTGTGCATCTGAAAGCCCTTCTGACCACCAAACCGGCTTTGAGAGCTGCAGAGCCGATGGCCCTACGTGCCGTTACAACTACCACGTTTTGAGGAAAAACGAGCCATTTCGACCACCATCCTACCAGGATACTGGTGTCCTGCATGACCTTCCCGTCTGAAACCTCGCCACCTGTTGAGGTTCCGCCAGCCATTCTGACTTCTCGTGCTGGGAAACAGAGAGCCAAGCAGCCATCAGGGGAGTACTAGCTATGGAAGTGAGAGCCCTTTTGGCCACCATATGGGCCTCACTGGGTACGGAGCTGAGGGCCTTTCTAGCCCCAGAACGCATGTTCATTGTGAAAGTGACACGCCTTTGGGCCACCATCATTATCTGCCAGTTTCAAGGAATCTTCCGGTCACAAAGGGGCCCACCCATTAAGGTTCCACTGGTCATTTGGTCCCCCAAATGGCCCACGTGTTTGACTAACTGAAGGCTAACCGACCTTCAACCTACCCACACGCTGTGGAAATGAGATCCCTTTTGGCCGCTTTACCTGTCCGGCAGAGTGTGGAGCCATGAACTCTTTCTGCTAACAACCTGTCCGCGTGTTGAAGAAGTGAGAGCCCTCTCGGCCACCATCCTTACAGCTTGCTGGGGTATCCATTTCGCTTTCTACTACCCACCTACCATCACCAGAGAAGGAGATTTGCCGCCCTTCTGATAGTACCCAACCTGAAATCCCTGTCTTCTTGGATGCTTCAGGACCCCGGCCTGCAGTGCACAGAACAAAACACCTAACACCCTTAGGCATCAGAGTGCTGTGGAAGACAAATGCCTTTTGGTGACCCTTTTTCCAGTGCTCTGGTGTTCCAGAGGGCCTTACGGTTAGCAACTTAACTCTCAGCCTGGATTCCAGGGGTCGTTCTGACACTCACCCTCTCTGAGTGATGGAGAACCGTGGTTATTCCAGTAATTCTCCTGCTCATAGCTGTGCACGCGAAAGCCCTTTTGACCACCACGCAAGCCTCACATGCTGTAAAATTGAGAGTTCTTGCTGCTTTCATACCAACCGCATTTTGAGGAATCAAGAGCCCTCTCGGCCACAATCTTCCTCATGTGCTGCTGTCTTAAGGGATCTTTCCATCAGAAACCTGGTCACCGGCTGGGATTCCACGTGTCTTTTCCTTGGTGTCACCCTCCCCCCGCACCTGCTCACAGGCTGGGGAACAAAAGGTCACCTGGCTATCAGTCTGCCTGTCTGTTGTTGGTGAGGACTTTTGGCAATTGTACAGGTGCCCGGCACTGGAGAGCCTATGGCCTCTCTGGCTAGTAGTAGCCGGCCCCTCAGCTATTGAGTCAACAGCTCTCTTAGCCACCATCCACACTGTGCCCTGGGGGCCTCGCCGGCCCTTCCAGTCACTGTCCAGCCTCTTGCTGTGCCATGGAGCCCTTTGGGTCACCAGCTTGCCCATAACCCTGGATTCCATCAGGCACCTACCTATACCCGTGCTGGAGACCTAATGGTCCGTCCAGCTGTCAGCACGTATATGCTAAGGAATGAAGGTCCTTTCTCATAATTGGAGGACCTTCCCACCTACCAGCTCCTAACCTACTAGCAAGCTGGTGCTCAGAGGCCCCTTACTGCCTGCACATGTATTGGAATCATAGGTGGGTGGGAGGCCTCAGGGCACTGGCCAGTCCACTTGCTGTGGAATCTAGAACCCGATAGGAAACCAGTGTTCCTCCTGCTGTTTCCCTAGGGCCACCGTGAATCCCAAGGTCAGTCCTTTGTGCTGGTGATTGAGATAATCTAAGGCCACCAGGCAGCCCACACACTAAGATACCAAGGGTCCTCTTGGCCCTGAGACTGCCCACTTGCTGGGGAACAAAGGGTTCTTATAGTGCAAAAGCAGCCATAGACCTTATGTAAAGGAATGGGCCTGGCTAGATTTGGCTCTTGAAAGTAGTTCTCCCTTCAGTGCTCTGTAGTGCTAGAAGTCTCTGGTTTTTGTGTGGCACATAGCTCTACAGAATAAATGCTACAGTTCCAAGCCTCCCTTGTAGCCAGGTATGACAGTGTGTCTACGTTCTGGTCATTGAGATACAAGATGCAGCAATATGGACAACTCCTACCCCATGCCCCCAAAGGGAAGAAATGAGACCTCTTTTCCCCCTCCTTCCTTCCTACTGCCTGGAATGTTAAGAGTCATCCTGGGTCATCCAGATGAAGGCAACATCTTAGGAACAAAAAAGCAGCAAGATAGAAGGAGACTGAGACTTTGGTGACTTCCTGGAGTAGATCCACCATATCAGCTCCCGTTTTTGTGTGAAGGAAAAAGAAGCTTCCAACCTGTTGAGATCACTACTGTTACTGAGTCTCATGCCTTCTAATCCATATCCTAACAAATGTGCCTGGTTTCACCAAACATTAAGGAGTTAGTTCAGTTCAACCTCCCGATGACAAATAAAAACCAAAGTCAGGGACCCAAGCCCAAGAGTGAGAGTGAGAAGCAGTGCTTCCTTGTTTTCCTTCTCTCCATCTCCTCTGCTACCATCCTCCTTCAGACCACTGCCCTTGCCAGCTAAAAACGTCAGTGGTTTGAAAACAGACAAGACCCAGAAATATGACCTACATTCTGTCCTCTGCTGCCCTCGCCAGCCTCATGCACACTCGACTCACTTGATTGTCCTGCCTCCAGCCGCATCCTCTCTCTTCCCATTTTACTTGTCATGCTTCCCTCTACGCTGTGACCTCTGCCTGGAATGTTCTTCTGCACTCTCATCACAGAGTTCTCACACCTGCCTTTCAGACCTTAGCTCAAACATCCCTTCCAGGCCCTGATTCCTTGATTTGGCAAAGGCCACATTCCAGGCTCTCCTGGCACCATGAGCCTGTCTGTCAAGGGCTGGCCACGGTCAGTTTTCCACGTGCTTTGCGATTATTTAACTGTAAGCTGTGTGGGGGTAGGGAGCATGTCTGATTTTGCTCACAGTTGTATCCTGACACAAAATTCCCATAAAGTATATAAATGAATCATTGGGATATAGGCTCCTATTGCAAAGGTAAGGTAACATGCTTCATAACTGAATTTGGTCTTGCCCTGTGTCACTCAGGATTAGGTTCAGCTGCGCAGAATAGAAAAAAGACAATGGCTTACATTAGATAAGAGGTTTATTTCCCAGTCATATAAAATATGTGTGGAAGTAGGAGGTTCATAGTTAGAGTAGAACAGCTCTATAAACTTGCCAACCATCCAGGTGCCTTCTAGCCTGCCACTCTGCCATCTCTAGTATGTGATTTAAGTCTTTTTTTTTTTTTTTAAGACCACCCAGGGGACACCTGGGGAGCTCACTCAGTTAGATGTCTTCCTTCAGCTCAGGTCATGATCTCAGAGTCTTGGGACTGAGTCCTGCATCGGGTCCCTGCTCAGCGGGAAGCCTGATTCTCCCTCTGCCTGTGCTCCCCGCCGCTTGTGCACTCTCTCTCTGTCTGACAAATAAATAAATACGATCTTTAAAAAAAAAAAAAAAAACTCATGAAAAGAAACACTGGCCATGATGCTTCGAACTGAAAATGGAGTAAGACTGGTGGTGGTCACCCTCATGAGGATCAGAACCAGCCTCACACCCGCTCTTCATAAAACCCTAGCAAATTTTAAAACACTCACTGTGGGTAAAATAATCTGTGCACAACATTAACAAGCAATTCATAGGAGAGAGGAAATGCAATTGGGCCTATTGTCCCATGAAAAAATACTTTATCTCACTAATAATGAAAGAAATGCACATAAAACAATCATAAGCTATTAGGTTTTATTCATCATACTAACAAGGTTTCACAAGATTGAAAATACCCAGTGTTATTGGTGGGAATATAAATCGGTGCTGCTTCTGTGGAAAACAGTGCGGCGATTCCTCAAAAAAATAAAAATAGGGGCGCCTGGGTGGCTCAGTGGGTTCAGCCTCTGCCTTCGGCTCGGGTCGTGGTCTCAGAGTCCTGGGATCGAGCCCCGCATTGGGCTCTCTGCTCAGTGGAGAGCCTGCTTCCTCCCCTCCCTCTGCCTGCCTCTCTGCCTACCTGTGATCTCTGTCTGTCAAATAAATAAATAAGCTTAAAAAAATAAAAATAAATAAAAATCAAAAATAAAAATACCATAAGATCTAGTAATTCCACTATTGGGTACTTACCCAAACAAAACAAAAACACTAATTCAAAAAGACATATGCACCCCTATGTTTACTGCAGCATTATTTACAATAGCCAAGATGTAGAAGCAAACCAAGTGTCTCCTGATAGATGAATGGATAAAGAAGATGTGGTGTACACACACACACACACACACACACACACACACGAATGTTACCCAGTCATAAAAAAGGATGAGATCATGCTTTTACAATAACATGGATGGACATAATGGGTATTAGACTGAGAAGACAAATACCATATGACTCCATTCATATGTGGAACCTAAAAAAAAAACCCACCTATGAATAAACAAACAAAAAGCAGAATTAACCTGTAATAGAACGAACTTTTGGTAGCTAGAGGGAAGGGGGTAGGGGTGGGCAAAATGGATGATGGGGAGTGGGAGATACAGGCTTCCGGTTGTGGAATAAATAAATCACAGGGATTAAAGGTACAGCATAAAGAATACAGTAGTGTTATTGTAATAGTGACGTATCAGGACGGATGGTAGCCACACCGTGCTGAGCACCTCAGAACATAGACTTGCTGAATGACTATATTGTACATCTGAAACCAACGTAACATTGTGTCAACTCCAAAAAATTTTTAAAGAAAAAATGTTCAGTGTTATCAATGCTGTTAGTAGAGGTATAAAGTGGAATGATCTTTCTATCTTTATTTTTAAAGACTTTTATCTATTTATTTGAGAGAGAGAAAGAGCACAAGTGGTGAGGGGGTGGGGAGGAGCAGAGGGAGAAGCAGACCGCCCGCTGAGCGAGGCTCCATCCAGGACCCTGTGACCATAACCTGAGCCAAAGGCCGACACTTAACCTACTGAGCCACCCAGGCACCTGGAATGATCTTTTTTTTTTTTTTTAAAGAATTTATTTATTTGACAGAGAAAGATCACAAAGAGGCAGGCAGAGAGAGAGAGGAGGAAGCAGGCTCTCTGCCGAGCAGAGAGCCCGATGTGGGACTCGATCCCAGGACCCTGAGATCACGACCTGAGCCGAAGGCAGTGGCTTAACCCACTGAGCCACCCAGGCATTTTGTCAATATCTATAAAGCTTAAACTATACATAACTTTTAAAAATTTTTTTATTTATTTGTACATACCTTTTAATGGAGCAATTGCAGTCCTAAGTCAGTATTCCATAACATAACCATACAAGTATTCAAAACTGCACGTAACATAATTTCAGTATTCATACATCACATGAAGTAAGTCAACGTCTGTTAGCATTTCTAGTGTACCTACAGGTACTTTTCTCATTCTCACTCTTCAGGTGAGAAAACTGTCTTTGTGTATGTGTGTGGTTTAATAATCTAAAATTTAAAAAGTTTTAAAATTTCAATTCCAGCATAGTTAACATACAGTGTACTATTAGTATCAGGTGTACCGTGTAGCGATTGGACAGTTCCATTCATCACCCAAGGCTCATCATAAGCACCCTCCTTAATCCCCATCACCTGTTTCACCAATGCCCCCCCCCCCCCCCCCCCCCCTCTGGTAACCTTCAGTTTGTTCTCTATACTTAAGAGTCTGTTTCTTGGTTTGTCTTTCTCTTTTTTTCCCTTTGTTCATTTGATTTTTGTCTTCTTCTGACTGACTTCTTTCACTCAGCATTATACTCTCTAGATCCAAACCTGTTGTTGCCAATGGCAAGATTTCCTTCTATTTGGCTGAGTAATACTCCATTGCATATACAGCACTTCTTTACCTAGTCATCCATCAATGGACACTTGGGCCGCTTCTACAATTTGGCTATTATAATAGATATTATTATTACCTATAGATAATGCAATAAACAACAAGATGTACATATCCTTTCAAATTAGTGTTTTGGGGTCCTTTGGGTAAATACCCAGTAGTGTGATGACTGGATCGTAGGGTAGTTCTATTTTTAACTTTCTGAGGACCCTCCATGCTATTCTCCAGAGTGGCTGCACCAGTTTGCATTCCCACCAGCAGTGCAAGAGGCTTCCCCTTTCTCCTCATCCTCGCCCACACCTGCTGTTTCTTATGTTCTTGACTTCAGCCATTCTGAATGGCCTAAGGTGATGTCTCATAGGAAACTGAGTTTTAAGAGGTTAAGCAGATTGCCCAAGACCAGACATCCAGGAAGTGGAAGGAATGGGATCCAAGCCAGGCCTGGCTGATTCCAGAGCCTCAGGTCTCAGATGCTGCACCTTCCGTCACAGATGTCTCCCAAAGCCTTCCCGAGTGTGGCAGATGTGCCCTGTTGTGGGATTACGTCTATTCCCTTTTATCCTCGCTGTCTTACTGGTCCTTCAAGCCACTCCCGAGGGCAAGAGCTAGAACTGCTGGGGTAAGGGAGGAAAGTTATCCAGCGTGGAGTTAGAAGAGCTAAATGCAAGTATAGAGCTATTTAAATTAACAAGTTTTGAGGGGGGAAAAGAATACATAAAACAACAGTACATGAATGTGAGCAAGGTTCTAGTTAAACCGGCACGTCCATATATGGCTAGCGGTGGTACGAATTGCTTCAACCAGTTAGAGAAATGTTCAACAATATTTCGAAAGAGACATTAAGGAGCGCCTGGGTGGCTCAGTGGTTTAGGCCTCTGTCTTTGGCTCAGGTCATGACCTCAGGGTCTTGGGATCGAGCCCCACATTGGGCTCTCTGCTCAACGGAAGCCTGCTTCCCCCTTTCTCTCCGCCTGCCTCTTTGTCTACTTCTGGTTTCTCTCTGTCAAATAAATAAAGTCTTAAAAAAATACTTCAGTTCTTACGTTAAAAAAAAGAAGAAGAAGAAGAAAAGAAAGAGACATTAAAATGTTCCCACTCTTCAATCTCGAATCCCGTTCTTAGGAAAGTAGTTAAAGGAAATAATGCAAAAGAGTAAGTTAGGCACACAGCGGTTCTCATTATCCCGTTGTCAGAACTAGCAGAAACACTTAAACTAACCCCAGTGTCCAATGTGGGGGGATGATGAGACAATGATTAAGGCTTTGTATTTGACAGGAACCACAGCTGTTCACCTTTTTTCTCAGAAGCCTCTGGCTCTCCAAACCCTGATCCTCACGCCGCCCGGGGTGCTTGTGTGACATAAAGCAATCAGCGAGACGTTAACTCTGCAGAACCAGGATGAAGTCAGCCCAATGTTTTCTTCACATTAAAAAAAACTGAGAACAAGCTCCACCTGCCCTCTTTTAGCTCTGCATAAGTCCCCACTCTTTAGCACATTTGCTGTTTATGGTGGCAACTCCTTCACAGTTTTCCCGTCATTTCCAAAATGTTTTCTTCCCTGAAGTTGGGCATACGCTCCTGGCATTCAGGATGCCCGCCAGGACTCTGAAAGGCGCAGGGGGGGCCTCCCTGCTTCCCATATCAGCGGGACAGAGCCCAAATCACAACTTTGCTAGCTGGGAAGCCCCACCCAGAGATGACCTATAATTATAAGAAATATATCAAATAGGGATTATTTGTATTGATGTCAAGTTGCATTTCTCCCGTGAGCTGTGTTCCAAAACAGCATTCATTCCTGGCCAGGGCCCAGCTTCGCAAGCTGCTTGCAAACTCCATGCACAGAGTAGAATCCGTTCTTAAAGTGTTGTGTGCAGAGCCCCTGAGAAGCTGTTTGGAAACACTGAGCACTGCGGCCTG
>NW_026740431.1:0-8812 GCF_022355385.1 Mustela nigripes | reverse complement strand
TCTTATTTCTCTAGATTGTGTTCCAGTAAACTACAACACACAGGTCAAAACCAGACAACACCTATTTCTGTGTGTCCTGACAACTAAGAAGTATTTTGATATGGCTTAAAATGGTTGAAAAGTAATAAAAAGAATATTTTGTATCATGTGAAAATTCAAATTTTAGAGTCTATAAATACAGTTTTGCTGGAACATTAGCCCCATTCATTTATTTATATATTGCCTATGATTGCATCCTCACGGCATAGATTTGAGTAGTAATAACAAACACTACATGGCCTGCAAAGCCTAAACTATTTATACTGAGATCTTTATGGAAAACATCTACCACTTAAGACATTGAAATCTTCTTTCCCTGGGTTAAGCCATGAGTCAATTTACTGCTTATTCAGAAAATAAGTGTATGGATTCCAGTGATTTGTAGATTTTTTGATCTCTTTCATTGTATCCCGGACCATTTGTCCTCCTGGATCAAAATGAAAACTCAAGGTTCACACATTGACCTGGATTTTTCCTTGGTTACTGTGTTGATTCTACCAAATCTAGCATTCCTCTGCTACAGGACAGGTGCATTCCAGTATCCCCTTCTCCGGGTATAAACCTCTCCTGTGGCTTCACAGTGACTCTGCTCTTAGTTCTTCCTCCTGATTTTACTCTTAGTTCATACATTCCTTTCCCTCTTAAAATTTTACTTTATATTTGCAACACAATTTCCACTGGTGTGTGTTTTATAGACTATACTTCAGTGACTTGATTTCTTTTGTACTGTGGAAGTATATTTGATACAATATGAGAAATAGACATGAAGCGGGAGCAGAGAGCAACTTCAGTATATTTCATGATCACAAATGTTTCTTAAGTTTATGTATCGCATATCCGTCTACAGCGGGAGCAGAGAGCAACTTCAGTATATTTCATGATCACAAATGTTTCTTAAGTTTATGTATCGCATATCCGTCTACCCTTAGGTAGCCGATCATTCATTACAGGCTGCTGTTGGTTCTGCTGACACCTGGGTCTGGCAGAAGTTTTGTTGGGCTTTGGCTCTGTAAGAGTGAGTTTAAATGGAGATAACATATTTTAAGAGCTGTTTTTGTTTTGTTTTCTAACTCACATGATCTGGCTAATGTTTATTAGATTGATAAATGCTCACCAAATGTCAGTTTGGGGGGAAAGCTGCTGTTTCATTGTGGAGGGACATCTAATTCGAAGTGTGTAGGGAGGAGTGGTCGGTGTGGTAAACTCCTGCCAACTCTTGAAAGTTTTTGCTCAGAGGTCTTCTCAGAGCACAGTGCTGTCTCCATGTTTCTAATTAACAATTCTCTTGTGGAGAAACAAGGAGTTCCTTGTTTGATCCTTGTTGTTTTTGTTAAAATAATAATTTTGTTTCTGAATCCTGTCAGAGAAGATGAGTCTGTGGAAAAATGAAGGTTAACAAAGTACTAATTCTCAGTAAACTTAGACCCTACATTTCTGCAGCTTTGGATTAGAAAAAGAGCAAGGAATGGGACACCAGAAGACGGCAAGGAAAAGGTTGTGTGGAAAAATAAGATGCTTCTGTAAGTATGACATGACACATCAAGAACATTTCAGGCTGAATGAATTACCTGCTTGCTTTCAAACAGGATTTAACAAAGGTCCATTCTTAGTTATAAGGTTTTTTGAGAATGAATACTATTATATCATATTTAAGTGTGTTATTTTAGTTTAAATGGCAGTGCTGATCTCAGAGCTGTAAAAAAGAATTAGACTAATGGTGTCAGAGTACAGGTCTTCAGAAGAACAGTTTAAAATTGGTGGTGTGATCTAAGAATCCACTTCAGAGACCTTCTCTGATGTGCACCATCTTTGTGGAATTGTCAGCAAAAACAGAAGCATAAGTGTGAGGAAGAACGTCTGTTTTTTTTCCACTTTTTTTTCTTTTCTTTTTTTTTTTTTTTTAAAGATTTTATTTATTTATTTGACAGAGAGAAATTACAAATACACTGAGAGGCAGGCAGAGAGAGAGAGAAGGAAGCAGGCTCCCTGCTGAGCAGAGAGCCCGATGTGGGACTCGATCCCAGGACCCTGAGATCATGACCTGAGCCGAAGGCAGCGGCTTAACCCACTGAGCCACCCAGGCGCCCCTCTACTTTTTTTTCTTAATGATTAAATCTAAAGTTGTCTTCTGCTTGTCTGAGGAGCTGCAGTTTTGACTGTCACTTTTCCATTTTCATTGGTCAGATAAAAAAAGAAGGCAACTTTGTACAACATATCTTTAAAAATGCACTTGTTTCCTTGAACTGGAAGACTTCAGAAGACTAAAGAAAATAACCAGAGATAGAATTATTGCTTTGTTATTTTATTCACTTTTTGGAACTAATTCTAATATTCTGTCTTTAAATAAAGATGCAAACACAAATAAATTCAACCTTAGGCAATATAATCAATCATCTTCAGTTTTGCCAGGAGAAAATGATCACTCCCTTTCTCCCTCTTTCTTCCTTCCTTTTTTCCCTTCCTCCCTTCCTTCCTTTTAGATTTTATTTATTTATTTGAGAGAGAAACAGAGCAAGAGTGAGCACAAGCACGTGAAGGGGCAGAGGGAGAGGAAGAAACAGATTCCCCATTGAGTGGTGAACCCAACACTGATCTCTACCCCAGGACCCCAAGATCAGGACCAAGTCACATGTTCAACCAACTGAGTCACCAAAGTGCCCTGAAAATGATCTGTTTCTTGAACATCACTTCTCCTTTTTATCTTTTTCTTTCCTTTTTTTTTTTTTTTTTTTTTTTTTTTTTTTTTTTTTTTTTTGACATTCTTATCCTCTCCCCACCATGGTTCTAAATAGAAAAATCACACTGCTATAAAATTTCCAACACAATTTTATGTTGTCTCACCATTTCCCCAGAGTTAGTCAGAGAAAACTGTAAGGCAGCTGAGAACTGCTTTTTAAATCCATTACAGTTTTGTCATCTCATGTAAGGCTGGGCTCCCACTGACTACTGTGTTCCATAGACACTGCTGCTAGTAGTGGGGGCTGATTCCATTGTCCAGTGTAGCTACTTGACTCTTAATTAAAATAAATGGACTCCATAAGACATCTTCTTGAAAGCAGTTTATCTAATTAAAAAAAAAAAATTGAAGTGCATCATGGAGTGGACAGAACAAGGGAGCTAGACTGTAGATAATTCTAGTCTGTGTGACCGTCGGCAACTTATATTGTGTCAATGATCATCAAGCATAAAATGAGGGATGCTAATATACAAAAAGGATATAAGAAACCTGATAAGATGTTAGAACACAACTAATTAAATGGCCAACAGAATGTGAATAGTGTCTGATTTTATACAAAACTTTATTATGAACGCTTTTATTTAGTTAATTAAAATGTCCTAGCAGAAACTTTGAATTTTTTCTATAGGAATTTATTCTATGGGATCCTTCATATAGTTAAAGCTTTTTAATATTTTGAATGATAATTTAATGATCTATAGCTTAATAACTTGTCCAGTTATTAGGTGGCTTTTTGTTGTTGTTGTTGTTGTTCTTTTAATCTTCTTTTGGACAGCAATTAATGTCTGGAAATCAAATTGCTCTATGGAGCCAGAGAAAAACATCAATGTAGCATTCTTAACTACAAAATTCTAAATAAGTCTTCAAGTTCCCAGCAGACTTAAGTGGACATGCCTGAGGAGTGATTGTTCATGGCACAGGAACTAAAACCATAAACTGCTGACCTCTATTAGCATAACAACAGAATTGTCTTCTTTGCAATTTCATTCTATTCTGCTCAAAATCTGGCACAAATAAAATAATAAAGTCTGTTTCCTGATGAAATTGCACAATGTTTTGGCACAAATATTTGAACTTTAAGTTAGATTACTTCTTTTGCACTTTCAAATTTAAATGAAACAAGACAGACAAGATGCAGAAAAGAGGAAGGAAGAAAGACAAATGGGAGAAGAAAATAAAGGGGGAGAGAGAGAGAAAGGAGAGAAGTAGAAAGGACGTGGGGAGGTGGAAATCAAGAGCAAAATAAAAGCATTATCCAGAGCGGCTACTCCTGGATAACTGTGTAGAAGGAGGAGGGTCTTCGAAGAACAAAGAATATTGACTGTGAGGTACCAAATGATAAACAGTGTTCTCCAGAATTCCAGCAGTTTTGTTGGTGTTTCTTTCTTTCCCTCAATAAATACATTTCCAAATGCTTGAATGCCAAGTCCCAAAAGGTAATCAAATAGAACCGACTAATGACAGCTGTGAAAAACAAAGCCAGGTTAAAAGAAATGCTGAGACTCAAATAATCAACCCCTCCATATAATTTGAACTTTGTTTTTGGCAGAAGCACAGAAATTCTTTGCCCAAAAGCACCAAAGCTTTGAAACAGTAAATTCAGTTGTTTATTTTTTAAACTTGCCACATGGTTTCACTCAAAAAGCTAAGAACTTTGTTTTCTGTTTCAGAAGTGAGTAGCACATTATGAAGTGGCAGGGGTGGTAAGAGAGTGGGGGGCATATATCCTTTTCTTAAAGCCTGATTTTACCCAACTGTAGCCATCCCATTTCTGTTCTTATTTTCTTTTAGTTGTCATTATAGACAAGAATAGTGTATTAAAAGCCATAGTTAAAGGTCTAGATGGGAAAATCAATAGGACACATTTTCCAAATAAAAATCAATAATACTTAAAACAACTTTTCTTACCTTAGAGGCAAATCCTATTGTGGTAAATAACTAAAATTCTACATGTGCTATGACCATGTCATATTTGACTTATCATGTTCTTTTATATTTATATGAATGGTCATCAGACCAATTAATCCTGACAACACTAGTGTCTGAATAAGAATATACTAATGTGAAAGACACTTGGATATGTGAATTAACACAGAAGTTATTTTAACTGCAATTATCAGATGTATTTTATTGTGCAATGACTGCAACATATCTGAAGGGAAAGTCACTAAAATTTTAAAAAGAGTAGCAGTGCTCATTTTTTGACACCAATTAATGGAGTTAATTGGCTTGTTTGTGGCCTTTCAAAACCTTGCTGGTAATCAAGTTAGCTTATGATTGATTAGTGCTAGTTCCAGAACAGGGCAAACTCAGTAGCTTTAAGTAAGTAAAACAACAAAAATGAGAGGTACTGGGGCACCTGGGTGGCTCAGTGGGTCAAGCCTCTGCCTTCGGCTCAGGTCATGATCCCAGGGTCCTGGAATCAAGCCCTACATCAGGCTCTCTGCTCGGCAGAGAACCTGCTCCCCCCACCCCCGCCTGCCTCTCTGCCTACTTGTGATCTCTGTCTCTCAAATAAATAAATAAAATCTTTAAAAAAAAATAAGAGGTACTATTCACTCTATGAGATACATTGTGCCAGATGTTTTGTACACATCACTTTTAGTCTTGAAAATAGCCCTCTAAGTTGCGCACATTAAAAGTCTGAGGAATCTGAGATACTAGGGAAAAAACTCACAGAGAGTAAGGAACAGACTTAAGATTCAAACCTACAACTTCATGTTTCATTATACATTACAAATGCTTTTGTAATTTATTAAATCATGGCAGAAGGATGAACCAAAGTTTGAAATCATGTGTAACTCATTGCTTACACTTCTCTGCCTATAATTTTCATAGAGCAATTATTCTTCAAGTCTTCTGAGGTACGTATATAATATACAAATAAGGATTTTCCACCATCAGCTGTATCAGGACTATTTGCCAAGTTTTTAAAAATTTTTTGCTCATTATGTTTTTTTCTTTCCCACAATGTAATTTTATAATTGTTTTTAGTATACACCAATGGTTTATGGTATGCATAAGTAAATCTGTTTCTCCGATTTTCTGAGACTGTTGGGGTTTCTGAGAACATTGAACTCATTAACATATGGGTTATGAGTCAGGCCAGGTCAGTCCAAGGCTGTGGACTGTACAACAGACATCAGATACATAGAAAATATTAACAAGAATCTAAATCCCTGCCCTGCTTGTGCTTGATTTCTTCACTTCTACCCATCACCTCTTATTCAAATATACTTCATATATACTTCATAAACTCACTTTGGACTGTCCACTTGTATTTTGTGAATTTTAAAGAAATATAGTTTTGTGCTTTATAGTTCCTTGGTTATTTCATGGGTTTATATTAATATTTTGTCTGAAGGTTTTAAGATTATTAATTTATTTCACATGTTTAGATATACATCTCTATTATAATCATTTTTATTTTAAATCTTGTTGCTTTAACTTTTAACTTAGATTTTATATTGTATTTTCTAGTTATGTATACCTGTTTTGAAATTATTTGTCTCAGCATTTTCTTTTTTTTTAACTCTAAAGTTTTAATTTTATCTGATTTTTTTCTTTTTTTTTCTTTCCTTTCCTTTTCTTTTCTTTTTTTTTTTTTTTTTTTTTACAAGCAGGGATTACAAGGAGGCAGAGAAGCAGTTGGGGGTGGGGGGGGGGGAAGACAGGGAAGCAGGCTCCCTGCTGAGCAGAGAGCCTGATGTGGGGCTGGATCCCAGGACCCTGGGACCATGACCAGAGCCGAAGGCTGAGGTTTTAACCCACTGAGCCACCCAGGCACCCCTTATCTGATTTTTTTTCTTATTCTAATTTTCATTTGGCTTTTCTCCTTTTCCTCTTCTTGTTTTTCTTTACTGGATAATTTTTGCTTTTATAATTGCTGACAGGATTGTGACTCTAATGCTGGTAATATGGAAAAAGCCCAAACCATCAAAGGGAGGCCGAGGGCTTTCTTACCCACAGACTTTCCAATGGCAACCCTCTGACCCCTGAAGGGGATCTTCTAACTCATCCAAGAATGGTTCCCCAAGAAAATTCATCCTGGGAAATCTTGTTAATTCCACCCAGGGCTAGGAATCACCATGCAGATGTCACTCTTGATTTATTAGGATGATGTTACCCTCTGAAAGATAGCTCATATCATTCAGTCATAGTATGAGAAATTGTTTTAAAAATTTGTTGTCAACAATGTGAATAATTACTGGATTTTACGTGCAGGAGGCACACATGTTATAGTTTGCCATCATTCAGGAAAAACATGTTACATGGATTATTCCAACAGAGATAAACCCTCCATGTGCTGCATAAAACCTGAACCTGTGAAAGGAATACTTGGTATTGAATGTCCAGATGGAAGCCAAGGGAACAAAAGCATACCATTAAATACTAGTTTTTTTCTGGGATACCTGTCTTTGGCAGCCTTCTCTTTTCACTCTTTTCATTCTTGATTGATATAATCCAATTTCTATTATATTACTTAGCAATTCTCTGCTTGTATTTATATCAAATATTTAATAATTATTTTATATGGAAAGTATAAAACCCATATCCCAGTTTGTATCTCTCTCCTGAGCTCCAGACATTTGTATTCAATTATCTAAGGATACATCCATCTAGATATTTAATATGAATCTTTATTCAGTGTGTCTACAACTTTGCTTGCTAATTCACTAATCTTCCCAAGGATCATTTCTTCTTGAATTTCCTATTTCAGGTGATCAGTCATCCATGGTAGACTCTGAGGGTTCTTGACTCCTCCTTTTTCTTCCATTCCATGTCTAATCTGTATTCAAATTCTGTCAAATCTACTTTGCTAATGGCTTTACAAACCACAAACATAGTCCACCTCCCTTTTCGTGCTCTTGGAGTGATGACCAATGTGTCTTACCTGGCATGTCAGTTATCAATTTATTGCCTCTCAATTCCAAAGTCATCATGCATTACCTTCTCTTTAAAAATGTATCTGGGATCTTTAAATTATTTTCTTTTGCCAGTTGGCATGACGGTAAGCTTTTCCAGCAGAAGATGTTGGGTAGACATTGTAAGAGAAACAGGTTTTCATTTCCTTATTTAGGTGTGTTAGCATCTGTGACTTCTTTATCACCCAGTCCTGTAGTTTATAATGACCAGCATTTCTGTGGCACACTTCCTTAAGTGGTTTTGCAGTGGAGTGCCTCAGTAGGACACCGCCAAGTTAACAGCTTTCCCAGCACCATAGAGGACATATTTCCAGCAAGTTCCCCAGGAGTAACACCATAGTAATTTCTTTGACATGCAGTGTTTCAGAACCATGCCCTCCAGTAAAGTCTGTGTCTCAGCTCTGGATGGAAAATGGAGAGGCGGGGGAAGGAATGGGGTCTTATCCCAGCCCTAGTGCTACATATGTGTATATATATATGTTTTTTCTTTCATTGGTATTTGTGTCTGCTCCTTCCATTTGCTATTCCTACATTTTATAAGTTCTCTTTATCTCTTACTAGCCTATTCTCTATTACTCCACTCCTCTGTTGTAGTTAATACTTACATATATTGAACTTCCCCTATTTTTGAATAGGCTGTGTTGTTTCTCTTTCTTGATTTATCCGGACTTCATAGATAACTATAATACCAGTCCTTCAATTTCCTACCATTCCCAGTTTGATTCATTTTCTCTTTTCATCTGAAGAAAAAAGTGAAAATGACACAGTTCAGGAGCTTGTATCTGTCCTTTGGCATTTTGGAGAGATTGCCACCTTAGGTTGAAATGCCCTTTTTCTTCCCATGCACCTTTCATCTGGCTAATAATTAAGCACAGTCACTAACCGAGGCACTGGGGACTCAGCAATAAATATACTGAAGTCTTTGCCCTCATAGAGCTTATATATTTATGTATGGAAACAGACAATAAATAAGTATAGATATTTATATTAAAGGGCAAAAAAAAATACTATGAGGAAAAAAGTGATGCAAGTTAGAGGAAGTAGATCTGCTGCTTATATGAGGTACTGTATCCCTGGGAATAGGCTGGTTATACTGTGATAACAAGCAGAC
>NW_026740430.1:5529-8826 GCF_022355385.1 Mustela nigripes | reverse complement strand
GTCTTTGGCTTAAAATCTAATTGATCTGATATAAGGATTGCCACTCCTGTTTTCTTCTGATGTCCATTAGCATGGTAAATTCTTTTCCACCCCCTCACTTTAAATCTAGAGGTGTCTTCGGGCTTGAAATGAGTTTCTTGTAGGCAACATATAGATGGGTTTTGTTTTTTTTAATCCATTCTGATACCCTGTGTCTTTTGATTGGGGCAATTAGCCCATTAACATTCAGGGTAACTATTGAGAGATATGAATTTAGTGCCATTGTATTGCCGGTAAGTTGACTGTTACTGTATATGGTCTCTGCTCCTTTCTGATCTCCCACTTGTAGGCTCTCTCTTTGCTTAGAGGACCCCTTTCAATATTTCCTGTAGAGCTGGTTTGGTGTTTGCAAATTATTTCAGTTTTTGTTTGTCCTGGAAGCTTTTAATCTCTCCTTCTATTTTCAATGATAGCCTAGCTGGATATAGTATTCTTGGCTGCATGTTTTTCTCGTTTAGTGCTCTGAATATATCATGCCAATATCATGCCAGCTCTTTCTGGCCTGCCAGTTCTCTTTGGATAAGTCTGCTGCCAATCTAATATTTTTACCATTGTATGTTACAGACCTCTTTTTCCGGGCTGCTTTCAGGAATTTCTCTTTGTCACTAAGACTTGTAAATTTTACTATTAGGTGATGGGGTGTGGACCTACTCTTATTGATTTTGAGGGGGGTTCTCTGGACCTCGTGGATTTTGATGCTTGTTCCCTTTGCCATATTGGGGAAATTCTCTCCAATAATTCTTTCCAATATACCTTCTGCTCCCCTCTCTCCTTCTTCTTCTTCTGGAATCCCAATTATTCTAATGTTGTCTTGTCTTATGGTGTCACTTATCTCTCGAATTCTCCCCTCATGGTACAGTAGTTGTTTGTCCCTCTTTTCCTCAGCTTCTTTATTCTCTGTCATTTGGTCTTCTGTATCACTAATTCTTTCTTCCGCTTCTTTTATCCTAGCAGTCAGAGTTTCCATTTTTTATTGCACCTCATTAATAGCTTTTTTGATTCCAACTTGGTTAGATTTAATTCTTTTATTTCTCCTGAAAGTGCTTTTATAATTCCCAGGAGGGTTTCTCTAATATCTTCCATGCCTTTTTCAAGCCCAGCTAGAACCTTGAGAATCATCATTCTGAACTCTAGATCTGACATGTTACCAATGTCTGTATTGATTAGGTCCCTAGCCTTTGGTACTGTCTCTTGTTCTTTTTTTTTTTTTTTGTGGTGAATATTTCCATGTTGTCATTTTGTCCAGATAAGAGTATATGAAGGAGCAAATAAAGTACTAAAAGAGTGTCAAAGACCCCAGGAAAATATGCTTTACCAAATCAGAAGAATTCCCAATTGTGAGGGGGAAGAAAGGGGATAAAAAGGTTCATAAAGAAAAAAAAAGAAATAATTTAAAAAACTAGTAAAGGAAAAATATAAAATGAAAATATATATATATTAGATAAACTAGTTAAAAAACGTTCAAAAAAGAAAAGGGTAAAAGTTAAAAAAAATCAGTAGAAGAAGAGAGAAAAAAATTGAAAAAGAAAAAAATATTACATTAACTGGAAGACTAAAGAATCATGGGGAGAAAGCCACAAGTTCAGGGCTTTGCTTTCTCCTCCTCTGGATTTCCGCTGCTCTCCTTGGTATTGAAACTGCACTCCTTGGTAGGTGAACTTGGTCCTGGCTGGATTTCTTGTTGATCTTCTGGGGGAGGGGTCTGGTGTAGTGATTCTCAAGTGTCTTTACCCCAGGCGGAATTGCACCGCCCTTACCAGTTGCCGAGCTGTACTCGGGGTTTGCTCGGGTTTGCTTTCGGGAGCTTAAGTTCCCTGAGGGCTTTCCGTCGAGTTCTGGAGGACGGGAATAAAAATGGTGGCCTCCCAGTCTCTGGCCCGGAGGAGCCGAGAGCTTGGTGTCCCAGTCCTCAGTGCACCCTCAGAGAACAGCACCCATTTACTCCCGTCTCCCTGGCCTCCAGCCACGCTCCGAGCTCACCCAGCCTGCGACCAGTTCAAGGTAACCCCGAGCTGTGAGCTCACTCCTCGGCTCTGTCTCTGTAGCCGGCTTCCCCGTTCTAATACCTGCAAGCTCTGCGACCCTCAGACACCCCCGATCCTTCTGTGACCCTGCGGGACCTGAGGCCACGCTGACCCCACATGGGCTTCACCCCAGTTTAGCCTCTGGAGTGATATCCCTCAGCGGAACAGACTTTTAAAAGTCCTGATTTTGTGCTCCATTGCTCTGCTGCTTGCTGGGAGCCGGCCACTCCCCCCCCACAGTCTATCTTCCCGTCGCTTTGGATTCACTTCTCCGCCAGTCCTACCTTTCAGAAAGTGGTTAGTTTTCTGTTTCTAGAATTTCTGTTCTTCTCTTCGATCTCCCATTGGATTTGTAGGTGCTTCCAATCTTTAGATAAGCTATCTAGCTGATCTCCTGCTACCTGAAGTAGTCACAGCCTGCTATTTCTCCGCCATCTTGACTCCTCCCTATACAGTGCCTGAAGTTTTCTTCTAGGTTTTTGGTTTCCAGTCTTACATTTAACTTAATTTTGAACAATGTAAGATACGAGTTCAGTTTCATTCTTTTGCATGTGGATATCCAATTTTCCAACACATTTACTGAAGACACTATATTTTCCTCATTATTTGTTTTTGGTGCCTTTGTCAAACAATAATTGACTGTATATTGGTGAGTTTATCTTTGGGCTCTCTATTCGGTCTCTTTGATTCTTTCTTCTGTTTGGTCAAGTCTACTGTTGAAACTCTCTACTTAATTCTTTAATTCAGTCACTCTAGTCTTCAGACTATACTGTTTGTTTTGTTTTGCTTTCTGGCAGTTGAAATTCTCATTTTGTTCATACATTGTTTTCCTAATTCCATGTAGTTTTCTGTGTGTTCTTGCAATTTACTGAACTTTTGAGAGGAATATTTTGAGTTCTTTGCCAGACACCTGATACATAGTTTTTCATTTATTTAAGGTAAGTTATTGACATTTCATTAATTTCCTTTGGTAGTAATTACTTGATTCTTTGTGATTCTTGAGTTTTTGCATTAATATCTGCTCAAGTGAACTATCTTCTCTTCAATACTTAACAGGTTTGCTTCAGCAAGGAAAGAGCTTCATAACTCAGCTCAGGTTGAGGTACTGGATAGATTACCTAATAGCATCTGTGGGCAAGCAAAGATGTTCTTTGGGGTCTTTAGTTGGGTGAGGCTACTGCCCATCCTCCATGGTCAGATAGGGCCACTATTTGAGCTCCACAATTACCGCTGG
>NW_026740430.1:0-5519 GCF_022355385.1 Mustela nigripes | reverse complement strand
TCAGGTGAGGTTGCAGGCTATGTTCACAAGCAAGGTGGCACCACTGGTTGGACTCCACAATTGGGCAAGGTTGTGGGCCTTGCTTCACAAACTCTTCTGGTTTCATGAGGTATTGGGCTGTGCTTCTACACCAGGTGGTGATGTTGACTGGACTCCATGTTCAGTAGAGACAAAGGCAGGGCTTCCAGTCAGAAGAGGTCATTGGCTGCACTCTGCTCTCAGGTGAGGTTGCAGGCTATGTTCACAAGCAAGGTGGCACCACTGGTTGGACTCCACAATTGGGCAAGGTTGTGGGCCTTGCTTCACAAACTCTTCTGGTTTCATGAGGTATTGGGCTGTGCTTCTACACCAGGTGGTGATGTTGACTGGACTCCATGTTCAGTAGAGACAAAGGCAGGGCTTCCAGTCAGAAGAGGTCATTGGCTGCACTCTGCTCTGCTTTTGGGCAAGGTCCCTGTTTGGTCTATCTTGTCAGGAGGGGCTTCCATCTGCATCATGAAGTCTGGTTGCCTGGAGACTGTGAAAATGCTTTATGGATGGATGGAGTTATTGTCTGAGCTTTCTCATCAGATGGGTCTGCTGTCTTTGTTATGCAATTGGGTAGGGTCACTGGCTGGGGTTGCTGTCTGAGCAAGGCCATAGGCAGGATTCAGAAATCAGGCAGGGGTATAGGTTGGGCTTTGCAGTTTGGCAATATAAGAGGTTAGATTTTGAATTTACCCAAGGTTATTGAATTTACTGTTATTGAATTTACTGTTCAGCCTCCCTAGTTATGTGGCATGAGAGACTATGCTTAGCAGTCCAGTAGAGCTTCTGGTTTGGGCAGGACTGTAACATAGCCTCCATGGCTGCCAGTGTTCTCTGTCCAGGCTTTCCTGAGGGCATGACTGGAAGCTCCCTTCAGCAGTTGAGAAGGGCTGTGAATTTGCTTCCCAGCCTGGGCGGGGCAGTAGAGTGGGTACAGCCTGTTGACCGAGACCCACATCCAGCATAAATGTCAACCGAGTTCCCTAGTCAGACAAGGACACCAGCTTAGCTCTGCAGATGTGCAGAGCCACTGGCTGTGATCTCTGCTCAGGCACCATTGCAGGCAGGAATGTAGTTTGCCCACAAAGGTCTGAGCACTGGTTGCTATAGGCCTTACCCTGTTTCTATCTGATCCCCAGTGGTTGAGCCCCCACAGATTCTCCCAGTTATCCTCATGAAATAAGACCCAAGTGGGCTTCCTGGGAAGCATCCCATAACACTGAGGAAACTGGAGGTTCACCTTGGGTTCTCTTTTTTCAACTGTAGAAACTATAGGCCCAGGAAGCCCTCTCGGCTTGGCTCTGTGCCAGCTTATGGTTAGTTGGGGAGATGCTGTCAGAGTATAGACCCTCTTCTTGCATATCTAGTGTGGTCCTTCTTGGTCTCTGTGGTCCAGGGGGTCCTTCAGTCTCACTCACAGTGTTTGGGACTTCCTTCATGATGTCTTATCAATGGATGAGTGGTAGTTGGTCTTGTAAATAGATTGAAAGGTAGAAACAACCTACATCACCATCTTGTTGACATCAGTCTCTCATTTTTTAAAGATGTGTTTTACTAAATAAAATCTTTAAGGAGGGACCTCTGGGTGGCTCAGTTGGTTGAGTGTCTAACTCTTGATGTCAGTTCAGGTTGTGATCTCATGGATTGTGGGATTGAGCCCCATGTCAGGCTCCACACTCAGCAGGAAGTGTACTTGAGGATTCTCTCCCTCTGCCCCCTACCCCTGTATAGGGGTAGCTGCTTGTGTGCGCTCTCTCTCTCTCTCAAAAATAAATAAATAAATCTTTAAAAATTTTTAAGAAAAATATATCTGGATATATTTTTGTTAAAATATACTTACATATGCATAAGAAAAAGGGATTTGGAGTCATTAAAAAACAAATGGACAGTCATCCTTTTTTCATTGTAGTTTGATAGAGTACAGACTATGAATCTATACTACATGGGTTCCAGTTCTAGCTGTATGAATTCCTACCTGTATGCCTTTCGGCTGTTACTTAACCTCTCCATGCCTCAGTTACATCATCTGTAAAATGGAAAAAAATCCAATAATACATACCACATAGAGGTTGTTGTGAGGATTAAATGAGTAGGTGCATGGGAAGCATTTATTACAATGCCTAACACAAATTAAGTACTATATAAAATCACTATACTTTAACTCAAACAATTTTGAATTATTCTTTGAAAATAAGTAGAAAAATGATTTGCCTTTCGAAACATCTTTTTTCCATCATTTAGAAAGAATTGCAAGAGACAGTAATGCAGAACAATGGATGAAATTGTAACTGGGAATGGATTATTTAGGGTTAATATAGAAATGCTCTCATGGTCTTTGTGACAGTGTGTTTTATTTGGTAATTAAACTTTTAATAAATGTATGACAAATAGTCCTGAATGTGTATGAAGGTATGACTGCAACAATAGTCCCCTTAAGGTTCTATTTTAATATGAAAAAACTGGGAAAAAATTTACTAGTTAAGTCATCTGGTTTACAAAAACGATTGCCTAGAGATACCATAATATACTATGTAACTACTGCAAATAATATTGGGCAATATTAATTGACATGAATATATTTTAATGTGACATTTTAGTAAAAAACATTATTGATTATATTTATAAATATGTAAACATAGGTATATGCTTCTATTTCTATGCATATATAAAAGTATGAGAGGTTATAAAACTAAATTTTACATGTTGCTTTTAAGCAGTGGTAGGATTATGGTTGTGTCCTATGTTATTTACTCTGTTTAATAGTTTAATAACGTATAATGTCTTTTTTTCCTAGGACTTCTTTCCCTAGCAATCAGAAATACAAAGAAAAAAGTTATTACAAGTAAAATTGAAAAATATGTATTGTACTTTTTCCACTGAAAACATAACAGAGTTTAATATAAATTTCAATACCCAGTTCAACGCCTTGTACAAAGAGCTGGGCACACATTTAGACTGGAAATAACAGAATAATAGTGTAAGATGACAACTTTGCATGGAGAAATTTGACCATATGTTCTAAAAAATGGTCTATAATTTTTTTCTGCTTTTTTTCCCTTCTAGACATGTTTGCTACAGTAACAACTATGGACCATAAATTTAGGTAAAATGTGGTCAACACAATGGCTGAAATTAAAAGAGAATTGAGAACATAGAAAATATATAACAATGTAGGAAGAAATGAATCCAACCATATTCACAATAGATTTCCAAAGACCATTTTCAATGATATGCAAAAACTAATAGATAAGTAAAACAATAAATTATTACTGAATATAGATTTTGTTTCAAACAAAGGGAAAAACTGAGAGAGACAAATCAAGAAATAGGCTCTTAGTTATAGAGAATAAACTTCATGGTTACTAAAGGGAAGGAGGATAGAAGGATGTATAAAAAAATGGAAATTGTGATTTGATATATATAAATATATAAATTATAATATATAATTATTTACATATTATATAATGCAATATATGCATTATATAATGCAATATATGCATATAAAGCAATATATACTTATATGTATACATAAAATTAAATTTTTCTTTATATTATCAGTGCTATTTTATTTTATTTTCCTTTATCAATGCATTGTGATTTTTTAACGAATTTATATTCCTTGAATAAGAAGCAAAAAATTATTTTTTAAAAATTGAAAAAGGAAAACAAAAAATGAGGTATGTATTTTTGATAACATTATATCTCCAAAGTTTATAATACCCAGGGAGGAACTTGTGCAAGAAAACGGGCATTCTTCCAACGTATCAGTGGAAGTATAAATTGGTATATCCATACCACCTGATGGCATGGTTAAAAGATTTTAAAAGATCTCTACTTTTCAATTCCATGTCTGTGTATTTATGTAAGTACAATAATTCTGCAGCAGAAGTACTCACCACAGATTTGAGCTCAAGGAGGAATTTAGAAACTATATTAAATCCCCAAGTAAGGAAACACTTTTGAAAAAATTCTGATCCACCTATACAATGATAGTTATGGAAAAGTATTGGAGAGCCAAAGATATTTTAATTATATTTATAATATATTGAAAAAATGAAAGAATACATTGTGTTCTTATATTTGTTTTAATTATTATGAACAAATAGGCAAAAATAATCTCTTAAAGAAGGTTATTGTATATATTTAATATGTATGTCTTTTTTTCAAATACATCTGTAAAATGAGATAAAACAAAAATACACAAGCTTAACCAAGTTATTTCTCATAACTTAAAAAATACTAACTGAAGAAGATGAGCAGAGAAATATACACTTTCTTACACAGTTAATGGGCATAAACTTCATGAAGAAGCATTTGGCAACAGACTGGCAAGATATATACAGCAATTAAATCTCTGCACATGTCAGCAAATGTTCACCTACAAATGTGTTCTTTGTAGAATTAGTCTTACTAGGAAAAACTAGGACAATTTAAACATATAACGGTACTGCATTTTAGAAATTGTAGTTCAACCTTAAAATGGAACACAAAAACAAAATTAAAGGAGAATTTTTAATAATTTGGAAAGGTGTTATGAAAGACAAATTATAGTGAAAGCGGTCCATAATGAAACAACAAATATTACATTTTTGAAGGCATTATTTACGTACATGTTTCATGTGTTCCAAAGTTTTTTTGTCAAGTGGTAGAATTAGGAGTGATTTTTACTTTGTTCATAATTTTAAAATGTTTCTAGTATGATACTGTTATTTATATAAAAATAAATGTTTAAATCAAACAAAAACAAAACAAAAAAAGCAATAGCTCCCCTGATAAAATATTGGGAGACTACGGAAAGAACTGCAATAGCAAATCTAGATAACCAACCGTCAAGGTTTCCATCTTCTCACATTATTTATGAACTTGGTGGGGGTGAATTGACACTATCTTTGTGGATAGTCCTTTAAAAAGGACACCACCCCCCCAAAAAAGAAGAAAAAGATGTCAAACTTTCCATGTCCTCTGACCCTAAAATTTGCTCTTACCAATGTTTGTAAAGAATATAATACTGGATGTAAGCAAGGTTTGTGCATTATGTATTATTAGCAGCTAGGGTTTGTATAAGAAAAACAAAATAAACCAGATATTCAACACTCGGATGTTCAACAATGAGAAAGCTGTGAAAAATAGCCCCATATCTATATCTGAAAAGGGACATAGATGAAGATATGTATCTATTCCTCTATCAAGCCCCTCCACTGGAACACTAAAAAGTCAAGAAACTATTTTAGAAGAATATTTAATGACATGAAAGGAAGTTCAAGAATATCTATCTATACATCTATATCTATCTATATTATATATTCATGTGTGAAAAAGCAGATATTGAAACAATATATACATTAAAATTCACATATATATCACATGAAAAATACTGGGCAAGTGCACATGAAAATGTCTTAGGAATGCATGGGTGGCAATTAGAATTGATTAGTGGGGACATTTCATCTCTTCTGTTAACTTGTCTGCTTTTTTAAACTTTTCCCTTCAAC
>NW_026740429.1:0-8827 GCF_022355385.1 Mustela nigripes | reverse complement strand
CACCCCTCGCCCGGCGCCCGGGGGCTCCGCGCACCCCGCCGCACCCCCCGGCCACTGCATGTTCCCTACGAACATCCCTCTTCACGCCTTGTGGCAGCTCCAGGAGGGAGGTCCCCAAGGGTAGAGCAGGACGCAGCAGGGTAGGGGACAGACCTCGGCCCGCGCCCTGCCACCCAGGAGCCCACGGCCCCACCGCTGCAGGCCCCTGGCCTCTGACCTTGGGACAGCAGCCCGGAAAGGCCTCACCCCACAAGCTGAGCTTTCTGAGCACCTTTTGGCAATGGCCGCCGGGCCCATCAGAACCAGACCGGACCCCCTTCCAGGTCTGGAACAGCAGCGCTTGTGCCCCTACAGTCCAACATGCATCCACGCTGTCCCCACGGGGTCTGAGCTGCAACGGGGTGGCAGGGAGGGGGCAGGCCGGAGAACCCCCCCCTTCCACTCTGCCCTGCTCTGAGGCCAGGAGCCCCAGCCGGCACGGGGTGGGCGCGGGAGGCCTGCCCACGGCCGCGGGGGAGGGAGGGGGTCCTCCGCATGGTCCAAGTAGGGCTTGGAGCTTCAGGGGCCAGGAGGCGGGCCAACGGGGCTAGGCCCAGGCACCGGGGCGGGGGCGCAGGGCCCTGCGGGGGGTGCCCCCCGGGCTTACCTGCACCTGCCGAAGGGCAGCCTCTGGACGAGCGGTGACAGACAGCTGTAGAGACCGGTGGACGAGGACAGGCAGAAGATGCCGATGATCACATAGACTGTGGGCGGGGCCGCCAGTGAGGGACGGGGTGGGGTGGGGTGGGTGTGGGGGGGGGCCGGGCACACCCACCGCTGGAAGGGCCCGGCGGGGTCCTGAATTCACAGGGTGAATGGGAGGCACAGCTCCTGCCCCAAGGCCCCCTCCTCCGGGCTCCATCCACCCCACAACCAAGCAGCGGGGCTCCTCCCGGTGGGCTGGGGGCCTGGGCCTCGGTCTCGGGCAGCAGGGGCGGGGGCGCACCGAGCTGGTCGTAGAAGTGATACAGCAGCACCAGCATGGAGCAGCACATGACCACGAAGACACAGATCATCACAGGGGTCACGTCCACGGCCTCGTCCTCCTGCTTCTCAGGCCCGTCGTCCCGCTTGTGTTTCATGTACCTTCTGGGGGAGGCACAGACGCGTCCAGGGGACGCCCCCCGGCTGGCACAGCACCCAGATGCCGAGGGGCTCCCTCTCCACACCCACTGTGTGTCCCTGCCGTGCCCTCCATGGGGGGCGCCACACCGGCGCCAGGGACCTCGGGAGCCATGCTGTGACAGCCACTTTGATGGCGAGTGACAGGATCCCCTCCTACGGCGCTGGGACCACCCACAGACCCGCCCAGCGCACCCCATCACTGGCCTCCCCGGGCACTCACTTCTTCACGTCCCGGCTCCCAGCCCAGTAGCCCCCGAGGGCCACAGTGCCCACAGCCATGACGAAGATGATGACCATGTTGTAGTCCAGCATGGGCTCATTGGGGGCGTACAGCGCTGCCCTCACCGCTCGGCCGAAGCTCTGCCTCGGAGAACGCACCAGCTCAAGGCTGCAGCCGCTGTCCCTGTCCCTCACCCACCCCAGGGGGCCTGTCCCGGAGGGCCCCGAGCCCCATGCCTTCACCCGCCACTCCCACCCCAAGAAAATCAGCTTCCCACAAGGTCAGGGGAAGGGACCCGTGTGCGTGTGGGGACACGAGCCCTGAACGGGGACGCGCATGTGCACAGGAGGGGCACGTTGCATGGGGAGCGTCTAGCAGGCTTGGGGGGGACGTGCAGATGCTTCCGCAAAGACAGAATGTTCCGTTCTTGTGCCTGGAAGCTCGCCGGTTCTTGAAGGCACCCCGCAAACTGCGGGAGAACACGGGCCCCTGGTCAGACGGGGCCGGGCGGGGGCAGGGCGGCCTGGGGACCCGGGCACTCTGACCTCGGGGCGGTTCTCCACTCCTGCCCTCTCCGGGGGAGCTGGTGATGTGTGCGGCGCGAACCACCCACCCAGCAGGCACGCACGCGCCCGGCCAGCGCGGACGGAAGGAGACAGGAGGCCCCACCTTGAAGATGTCCAGCATGTCTTTGTGGCTGAGCAGGGCCACGGGAATGCCGATCTCGTCATACTGCGTCTTGTTGCCTCCTGGGGGGACCTGGGGGCCAAGGCGGGGAATGCGGCAGGGACAGGCCAACTTACCAAGGCCCACCCGGGACGAGGCGCTGCCCCCAACCGTGGGGTGCGCCGAGCCCGCCCTCTTGGAGGGTGCAGGGGCGGACTGTGTGTGTGACTGTCCCTCCCTGCAGGGGGAGAAGAAGCTCGGGCTTCACTTTCCGGGCCTCAAGGTCAAGTCGCTTAGGGGCCGCCCTGCCCTGGGATGCCACCCGCCCTCAGAGGGCGCCCCCACGCTCTGCCCTGAGGCCTTGTAGGACAGCCCTACAGGACCCCAGGGCCGCTCTGGGCCGCGCCCCTCCGAGACGTCCCATCCGGCACGGCCCGGGGCCCTACCAGCGCCTCCTTGCTGACGATGAGCAGCCCGCGCGCCCCGCCGCCCTGCGCCAGCCGCACTTTCTCGTAGAAGGTGCAGTTGCCGCGCGCCACCAGCGGGATCTGATTGCTGAAGCCCCTGGCGGGGACGTCGGGCGGGGAGCAGAGCACGGAGGCCGTCCAGTCCCGCAGCTGCAGGAGAGACTAGGGAGCGGGGCGCGTTTACACCGGCCGCCCCAGGAATGGGGGGGGGGGGGCAGACACACACACGTTCACACGGACCTGTGTGTTCACACACACACACACGCCCACATGCACCCACACGCACAAGCGCACACGCACACACACCCAAGCGCGAGGCACACGGAGGAACAGGTGAGTGCTCAGAGGACACTGCGGCAAACCCTCCGTGCCTGCCCGGCAGGCGGGAGCAGCGGCCTCGGGCTGAGAATCATGCACCCACAGCAGGGCTGCCGGTCCCGCCCTCACTGCTCTAGGGACCCCTCTGCCAGCCGGCCCCCCGCCAGCGTGTGGGGACGTGGCCAGTGCCCCTAGTGGGAGCACCTGGACATCTTTTGTTTCTGACCAAGGGCACTGAGGCCCAGAAAGGTTATGGGGCTGCTCTGGGGCCACCTGAGATCCCAGCAGCCCCGGGAGTGTGCCCAGACCCCCCGCAGGGGTTTCACAGCTGAGGCCCTTCCTCTGTCCTCCTACAGGACAGACCCGACCCCAAGTCTGGAGGGGGCGTCCCACAGCACCTCCGGGCCTGCCAGGCCCACCAGGAAAGACCCCAGTGGGAAGACCGTCCTGAGGAAGGGCCTCAGTGGGCACTCACCGCTTTGCCAAGGTCATGTGGCAGGTGGGCCCACTGTGGGTTGTAGAGTATGCAGTAGTCTTTGCCTTTGGGACCCCCTGTCTCGGAGACCACGTGCACCATGCCGTACTCACAGGCCACCTGGAGCAACAAGGCAGGGGTCAGAGCGCTTGGCAGACGCGGCAGGGTCTGAGCCAAACAAGGAAAGCCCCGCGCCCAGGGCTCGGGCTGGTTTCCTCCTCCTACAGGACAGACGGGACACCGCCGGGCGTCTGATGCTGGAGAAAACCAGGCAGGGCAGCAAGGGTGGGGACGGGTGTCCCCAGGGAGACGCGGGTGCTGACTGTGGCCCTGTCAGGTCCTCTCCCTGTGGCTCCTGCGGAAGGCACAGCACCACCCCACCGGGTCTCGCGCAGGATCCGTGGGACAGGAAGAAGACAAACCCGTGCCTCTGTCACGAGAGGGACACAGCGGGGGGACACAGACCCATCCCCAGGCCCTGGGTGGCGGCTCGAGGCTGGAAGACAGGGCAAGGCCGGGAGGAGCTTCCAGCACACCCGGCGGGGCACCCCTCACCCGCAGGCTCCTGGAAGAACTACCTGCTGGCCACAGACTGGGAAGGCCAGCCGGCTCCGGACCCTCGTCCCACACCTTACTTTCCGGGGGGACCTCGCAGCCTCGGTCACATGACTGGCCCCTGCCAGGAACAGGCCAGCGGAAGCCCGGTCGGGCCTGGCCGCCCCGCTCAGAGGCACGGCAGGAAGCAGGCGGTCTGCAGGCCGGCCGCCCTGGGGCTGGGAGCCGGGGGACTCTGCGGCCCAGGAGTCATGCGGACGCCACGGGGCACGGCCGGCTCTCCGCGCAGGCCCGGAGCCAGCAGAGCGGGTCTCCCCACCCTGCCGCAGCTCCCCAGGAGGAGGGGGAGGGGCTGCCAGCGCCACGGTCCTCCTTCCAAGCCTACGGGACAGCTGGCTGCTCGGGGAGGGCCGCGCCAGAGGGTCCTGACGACCCAACAAGCGAGGCGTGGGGCACACCCGGAGTCCTCGGACACCGGACGCCCCTCAAGGACAGCGGCGAGGCGGGGGGCCTGGGCCAGAGGGGCTGACTCTCTTTTTTTCGGTCGAACACCGGCTTACTCTCCAGGAAAACCTGCCATTTCATACAAAGGGGTCCCCACGTGCCGCCCACCCACATCTCCTGCCTGGACACCGCAGCCCTCCCCGGACTGCGGCCGGCTGGCTGGCAGGCCTTTCCCACCTCCTCCCTGGGCTCTGGCCGGGACACAGAGCCCCCCGCAAGCACAGGCTCCATCTCTTGGGAGCACTTCGTCAGCAGAGACTCCCACAGCACCCGGGGCCCAGGTCTCGGCGGCTCTGCCCCAGGCAGGCTCACCCCGAGTGCGAGCAGGTCCCAGGGGCGTGCTGAGGGAGGAGGGGTCTTAGGAGAGAAGCCGGTGCTAGAAGCCAAGGGGGTCAGTCCGGCCACTGCACCTCGGGGGGCCCCGCCCGCCTGGCCCAGAAGCCTGCTCTGGGCACCTTGGGCTCGCAGGGCCCACACTTCTGGAGCTTGTGCTCCCTGTAGGCTGCGATCACCCAAGACTGAGATGGAAAACTCCCTCCTTGGACCCCCAAGAATGTGCCAAGGAGCCAAACACCTAGAGCCGCTCGTCTGGACGCGGACACTTGATAGGGTCTGGCCGACACCGCCAGCCACACGCCCCACCGTCGGGGCAGAGCGCGCAGTGGACTGGGCCGCAGTCCCACGGGATCACAGCTCCCGACACCAAGCCTGGGCCACTGACGGGATTCCGTGCAGCCAGACCCATGGTGGAAGCCCAGAAAGGCCCCGGCCACTCCAGGGGCTTCTCACCCTGGCCACTCCAGGGGCTTCTCACCCTGGCCCTGGTTACGCTGAGCTGATGGCAGCGTGGAGACCCCGCAGCTGGCAGGGTCCGCTCCAGGGACCCCGACTACCGGCTCTTCCAGCCGGCACCTCTGACCTGACCCCGCTGCCTGCTGCCTCGTGCACTGCCGGGGGTGTGCAGAGAGGCCGTGCTGGCGGGACGCTGAGCTCCCCGAACCCAGGCTCGTGAGGGGCGGAGCTGGGGGCTGCCTGAGGCCAATCAGGGGTCTCAGAGCACCTGCAGGCCGCACCCTTCCCTCCTCTGCCCTAGCAACCTCCGCACACCTCTCGTGGCCCCTCATTCCCTCCACTGGACGCAGAGCCAGAAGCCTCCCCTCCACTCTGCCCACCAGACCACACCTGCCAAGGGCACCTGTCCGCCCAGCCGTAAGTGCTCTACCTGTCCGTACTCGGCTTCCAGAGGGTCACCCCAGGCTCAGAACTGCAGGCTCAGAACAGAGGACCCCGGCGCCCCTCCTTCTGCACTCTAAGTGGGGTCGTATTGGAGCACACCTGCCCCATTCCCGCACGCAAGGCCTCTGGCTGCTCTCTGTGACCCCCGCAGAGCTGCGAGGTTGCGCCCGAGACCACGTGGCTCACGAAGCCAGAAACAGTCGCTGTCTGGCCCTTTTCAGGACACGTCTGTTGACCCCCGTTCTGTGGGATCCAGACTGTGGGGAAAAGTGTTGTTTGTGTAAAACGGGGACGCGCAGAAGCTGCTTCTCTTTACAAAGGTCACCTGCGCGCACAGAGGCGCACCTTACGGACCTCGCCCCCCACAGCCCGCACGGCTGGCTGCCCGTTAGGAAGTGACGCCGCGTGCACGTCAGATGCCAGCGTGCGGAGTGAGCGGACCCAGACGTTCTCCAGAAGGACCACCCCAATCCGGAGAGCCGGAGACCGCTGGGACCACCAGACAGACCACCTTCTGACATCACAGTCTCTAAGCGGGCTCGGGAGCCTCTAGGGAAACCACGCTCCGGGAGACCACGAAGGCACCCGCAGGCGTCTGAGAAAAGCTCGAGTGCAGGCCGGAAGCAGTCGTGCTTCTAAGACTCGGTCAGTTCCAGGACAGGGTGGGGGCGTAAGAGCCCAGGAAGCGTGGGAAGAGACGCTGAGGCAGAGGAGGAGCGGGGACAGGTGCGGGGGGGGGGGGGGCGGGTGGTAGAGGGGACAGGCTGAGGAGGGCCGAGGGGACAGGACGGAGAAGGGAGGGAAGGTGCGGGGAGAGCCCGACCTGACTTCAGATCTGCCAGGTACCAGACCCCACCACCATCCTTATGTGCGCAGCTCGTCGCCACTGGGGGACACACGTCTATTTAGGGACTCCCTCGCCCAGGGACACACAGTGGTGGCAGATGAATTCGGGGCTGCCCCAAGCAGCGTGCCAGCCGGTGGAAAGCTGGCCTCATCCTCAGGCGCCGGGACCCAAACTTGCACAAAGAACCACACCCACCCACCACAGTGCCATCGGTCCTGTCCCGGGGCAGACAGACGGACAGACCCGGGCTCTGCCCGGAACAACCAGCACAAGTGCTCATCACACGCGGCGACACCGGCCTCTGCTCGCACACAGGACAAAGTCCAAAACCCTCAGCCTGCCCAGGAGCGCCAGGAGCCTTCGCCACCTGCCGGGCGCCTGCCCTTTACCTTCGGCCTGGGAGCCACTCCTGCTGCCCCTCCCCCACGCCCTTCAGCTGCCGGGGCAACTCCAGCTCCCCTCAAGGGCACCCGAGGGCCTCCTCTGGGGTGTCACCTTTCTTGGGGTGTGAGCACGTTACCAACCAGGGTGGACTCCTCACCTGCTCGAAATGAGTCGTCAGCTCTCACACCTTCACCCCTGTTCCAGCCGCTCAGCCCCGCGGCCCCTCCCTCTGCCTTCGAGACCTGGCAAACTCCTGTTCATCCTTCAGAACACCCCCCCGGGGTCCCCGCTTCCACAAAGCCTCCCCAAGCAAACCGGGTCACTCCCTCCATGGGGCCCCCATGGCCCTGTGTCCACTTCTCCTCCGGCTCCCATTCAAAATGTCCCTGCCCCCGACGGACTTAGACTGCTGAGGGACGTGAGGGCGTTGGGGCAGGGCCGGGGGTGCTCAGCCCAGAGCTGGGGAGGGGGCAGCCCAGAAAGCTCCTCGGGGGTGGGGAGAGGGAAGAACAACTCAGCTGAGACCAGAAGCACGACCAGGGCCATTCCAGGGACACGGGGAAGACCAGAGAGCAGAGTGCCCTCCGCGAACTAGGAAAGGACGGGAAGTGGCCCAGGCAGCCAAGGCACACACGCTGGCCGCCTCGGAAGGCGCTCTTTGGGATGCAGGACCTGACACACTTTCAAAGACCGCTCCTGCTGGGTCTAGTCTGGGAGGGGACTGGGGATGCGGAGCGCACCGGCCACCTGAGGCCGCCGTGGACGGGCAGTGGGCTGGGGTGCACCGGTCAAGGGGAATGGCTGCGTTCCCAGGGCAGTTAGGGACACCGCGCCCTGAGCTGCATGACCCAGGGGAGAGCGGGTGAGGACGTGGGCTCCCGATGAAGTCCATCAGCCCGCGGGCGGCAAGACCCCGCCAGCCCGAGACCCTTAACGAGCCGGGGAAGGAGCACATACAGCACCCCGCGGGCACCACCGGGCGCGTCCTCACTGCACTCCTCCTCCGGCCGCAGGTGAGCCGCTGACGCCCAAAGCGGGTTCCTCCCTTGCCCAAGGTCAGCGGACAGAGTCCGGGGCGGCGACACGACCCCACTTCCAGGGAGGGTCTCCCGGCCGCTCCGCGACACGGCCAGGCACCGCGCCCCGTGCTTACCGCAACACGCCGCGCGACAGGGGAAACTGAGGCTCGGAGACCGGCAGCCGCCCGGCCAAGGCCACGCAGCCAGGCAGGGGCGTCCCCGGCGGCGGCTGGACACCTCGAACCGGAGCGGGGCCCGGCGAGGTAGGGGACTCCCCAACTCCAGACCCAGACGCGCTGAGCGACGCTACAGCGGGGGAGGGCTCCGAGGCGGAGACAGGGCCGGGGACAGGCCCGCAAGGTCACGGCCCGGCTCCCGGCTCCCGGGCCGCTCGCGAGGGGGGCGCGCGAACGCGAGGCCGACCCCCAGGCCGGGTCGGGCGGGGCCCGCGCGCGGTCCGGGGCCCGGGGCCCGGGCGTCACAGCCGGCGGGGCCGGCGGGGCCGGCGCAGTCTCACCTGGGCCACGAGGAGGAGGAGGAAGGCCACCGCGAGCCGCGCCAGCGCCGCCGCCGCCGCCATGTCGGCCGGTTCCAGCCGCGGGCGTCGCCAGATGTTTCCCAGCAACGCCCCGGCGCGCCCGGCGCGCTTGCGCCGTCTGTGCTCCGCGCCTGCGCGCGGGGGCAGGGTCAAAGGGCGCGCGGCGGCGCCTGCGCAGAGGGGCGCCGTGCGGCAAGATGGCGGTGAGCGCGCGGCGGGGCCGGCGGGGCGGGACGGGACCCGGCCGCGCTCCCCGCCTCACGCGCTCTGCTTTCCCCGCAGGACAAAGAGAAGAAGAAGAAAGAGAGCATCTTGGACTTGTCTAAGTACATCGACAAGACGATTCGGGTGAAGTTCCAGGGCGGCCGCGAAGGTGAGGCCCCGCCGCCCGCACCCCGTGAGCCGCCTGGGGCGCGCGCCGGCGGAGGGGGCGG
>NW_026740428.1:0-8857 GCF_022355385.1 Mustela nigripes | reverse complement strand
GGGGGTTGGGAGAAGGGGGTGGGATTATGGATATTGGGGAGGGTATGTGCTTTGGTTATTGCTGTGAAGTGTGTAAACCTGGTGATTCACAGACCTGTACCCCTGGGGATAAAAATATATGTTTGTAAAAAATATAAAATTTAAAAAAAAAGAAGAAATGGATAAATTCCTAGAAACATATAATCTACCAAGAAAGAAATAGGAAGAAATAGAAAATTTGAACAGACTGATAAATAGGAGGAAAATTCAGTCAATAATCAAAAATGAAAGTCCAGGACTTGTCGTCTTCACAGGTGAATTTTACCGAACACTTAAAGAAGAGTTACTACCTATTCTTCTCAAACTATTCCAACAAGTAGTAAAGGTAAGAAATCTTCCAAATGCACTCTATGAGACAAGCATTTTCCTGATACCAAAATGGGTTAAAGACAGTACTTACAGAAGAAGCTACAGACCAATATCCCCGATGAATATAGATGCAAAAGCTCTTAATAAAACAATAACCATCTTAACTCAATAATACATTAGAATATCATTCACTACAATCGAATGTGTTTTATTTCTGAGTTGTCAGTGTGGGTCAATATTCACTAATGAATCAACATCTTACATCATATCAATAAAAGTAAAGATAGGAATCATATGATCATTTCAATAGATGCAGAAAAAAGCATTTGTCAAATACAACATCCATTCATGATAAAAAGCCCTCCACAATGACGTTTTAGAAGGAACACACTTCAAAACAATAAAGACCATATCTGAAAAACCCAAAACTAACAACATCCTCAATAGAGAAAAACTGAGAACATTTCCTCTAAGGTCAGGAATAGTACTGGAAGTCCCAGTCATAGCAATCAGAGAACAAAAAAGAAATAAAAGGCATCCAAATCAGTAAGGAAGAAGTAAAACTTTACTTATTGCACATGACAAGACACTATATAGAAAACCTAAAAGACTCCACCAAAAAACTGCTAGACTTTCTAAACAACTTCAGTATAGTTGCAGGATACAAAATCAATGTACATAAATGTGTTGCATTTTTATATATCACTAATTGAAACTGCAGAAAGAGAAGTAAAGAAAACAATGTGTGAAATTTAAGAAATAAAACAAATTAGCAAAGGAAAATAAGAGACAAACTAGGAAACAGATTCATAACTATAGGGAGCAAACTGATAGTTACCAGAACAGAGGTGGGTGGGAGAATGGGTAAAAAAGGTGATGAGGATTAAAGAGTACACTTTTCATGATAAACCCTGAGTAATATATAGAATTTTCCAATCACATACTGTACACCTGAAACTAATAAAACACGATGTTAACTATGCCAGAATTAATAATAAGAACTTAATAAAATACTCTTGTTTGGAGATCTTATTTAAAAATAAAGGGCATTCTGCTGTTTGGGGATGCAGTTTTGTGAATATATTTGTTAGATTCATCTGGTCAAATGTGTCATTCAAAGCCACTGTATCTTTGTTATTTTCCTATCTGTAAGATCTATCCATTGATATAAGTTTGGTGTCTTCATCTGTTTCTACTGATGTCAAAGTTCATGCTATTACTTTATTACTGTAGATTTTTTTCCCTTTATGTGTGTTAATAATAGCTTTATTTATTTGGGTGTTCCCATGTTGGGTACATAAATATTTACAACTCTTTCTTCTTGTTTGACTATTGTGATTATCATTATGTAGTGTCTGTCTTTGTTTCTTGTTACAGTACTTGTTTTAAAGTCTATTTTTTCCAGTATTGCTACCCCAGCTTTCCTTTCACGTCCATCTGCATGATACTTTTCTCTATCATGTTGATTTCAGTCACCATGTGTCGAAAGGCCTAAAGTGAATTGGTTGAAATCAGGATATAGATGCGTCTTGTTTTTTTTTTTTTTTATCCATACAATCACCTTATGTCTTTTAATTGAAGCATTTTCTCCATATACATTCAAAGTAATTGTTGATAGGGATTGAATTATTGCCATTTTGTTTCTTGTTTTATGGATTTTTTGGGTTGCTGCTGTTCTTTCCTTCTTTCATGTGGTTTTATGGTTTTTGTACTGACATGCTTGGCTTCCATTCCTTTTATTTTTTGACAAGTTTTTGATTTGTGGTTACCATTAGTTTTATATATCGCATTCCATGCATATAGTAATCTATATTAAATTGATGGCCACTTAAGTTTGAACTATTCTAAAGGTACTAAATATTTAACACTGTCCCCTACATTTTATGCATGTTTTAATTTTAACATCTTTACACCATGAATGCATTAACAGATTATTTATAGATATACTTAATTTTATTGATGTGCTTATTTTTTTTAATTTCTACATATCAATTTTCCTTTCCCTTCAAAGTCCTCTTTAAAAATTTTTTTAAGGCTGGTTTAGTGGTGAGAAATTCCTTTTACTTTGTCTAGGAAATTTTTTTCTTTATCTCTCTTTCTGTTCTGAATGATAGCCTTGCTGGATAGAGTATTCTGTTTGCCATTTTTGTTTTTGTTTTTTCTTTCAGCACTTTTACTATATCATGCCACTTTCTCCTGGCCTGCAAAGTTTCTCCTGAAAAATCCACTGGTACCCTATGGGGTTTCTCTTGTACTTAACTGTTTTGTTTTGCTTCCTTTACAATTCTCTCTTTATCACTACTTTTTGCCAGTTTAAAAATGATCTCTCTTGGCATTGACATCCTTGGGCAATTTTGTTGGGGGGTGGGTTGTCTCTGTTCTTCCTGGATCTGGATGTCAGTTTTCTTCAAATAGATTTTATGCTCCCTTTTCTATCTCTTCTTCTGGGATTGCTATAATGTCAATGTTAGCCTTTATTATGTAACTGAGTCCCCTGATTGATTGCTTTCCATTACTCTGTCCTTCAAGTCACTGACATGCTCTTCTGCTTCCTCTTGTCTACTATTTATTCCTTCTAGTGTATTTTAAATTTCAGTTATTGAGTTCTTAATTTCCAGTAGTTCTTTTTTATGTTTTCTATCTCTTTGTTGAGGGTGTTACTGAAGTCTTATATTCCTTTCTCAAACCCAATGAATATCTTTGTGACCATTACCTTAAATTCTCTATCAGGCATATTACTTATTTCAGGGTTTTCTTTTAAGCTCTCCTGCTTTATCTTGTTCTTCCATTTGGGACATATTCCTCTATCTCCTCATTTAGTGCTCTGCAGTGCAATGTCATCTGTTCATGAGAACCTGGCACTTCAGGGGTGTCTCCTTTGTGCATTGTGTGTACCCTACTATTGTGGCTAAGCCTCATTTGCTTTCAATCCAGCCATCTGCAATGCCTCTCTTGGCCTGTCATGGGCAGAGTTTTTCCCTATGTTGTTAGTGGACCAGTTTAAGGCAACTTCGGTCTTGTTAGATGTGGTGTTTGCCAGAGATGTAGTGGCACCCAACTACAGATGCTCTCCTTGCGTTGTCTTTTGAGAAGCTTTCATTGCTGGGTAAGGCCTGTAGTCAGTACATTTGGTTGCCCTATCCCAGCTGTTGGGGATACAGTCAAACTATTATGTGTGGGTTTCTTCCCCAGTTCTTGGGTCAGGAGCCACTTTGGGATGGTTCTTGCACTGTTGGGGCTCCTTGCACACTGCCATTCTTGTGGTGCCAATTTGATGGACTGTTGTCAGCAGCTTGTTGAATAGATTGGGTCTTCAAGGAAATATTGGGCAGGGCCCATGGTGCCATCAAGGTCCACGCAGGTCCACTGTAGGTAGGAACTTGCAGCCACCCTGGCAAATACATTCTGGTGCTGGGCTGGAGGGGACAGATTCACAAAAGAGCATGGGGGCATGGTATTCTCTTAGCAATTTAGGTGGAGAGTGCCTGCTCTGCCCTGGCTCACTTGGGTTTCTGTGTATCTAGGCTGAAGTGTCAGGAATGGAAATGGTGCCCACCAGCTCTTTTGTTCTTATTAGACTCCTGAAGATCCCTGCCCTTCCAGCACACACTCTGAGATTAGTAAACAAATTTCATATACCACAGGTATTTTTCAAACTGCTGCTTCCCCGCTGTATCTCAGCAAAACTGTTGTTTTTCCCCATTGAGGGCAGCAACTCAATTTCTTGTTGCCTCCCAACTCTACAAGAACTAAGTTGGCTGATTTTTAAAGTTCCAGGAGTTCTGTTCCACTGACAGTAAGAACTTCTGAAGTTATGTCACTCTGGTTTTCAAAGCCAAATGTTATGGGGATTTGTCTTCATAGTGAGGGATCTTCATGCCTTGTGTGGGATCCCCTCCTCTCCCCTCTCAATGCTTGAATCCTCCCTCCATCAGAGAGTTCCGTGGGCCATCTGTTTCCCAACTACATCTCCACCCTTACTTCCATTTTCAATATGACCTCTTCATTACATTGAGCTGTGGAGAATATGTTCTTCCAGTGTTTGGGTCATTTTCTGCATTACATATACTGATATGGATTTTTTTTCTAGGTGTATCCGTGGAATGAGGTAAGTCTAGGATCCTCCTACTCCACCATCTTCTCTGGAAGTTGTAGCTTTCATAAATGCTTCCAACTGAGATGCCCTATTTTTTTTTTTAATATAGAGCATTTCAGAAGTAAAGTAGAATATTACAAAAAGCAAGCACATCAACCATTTTAACAAGGAAAACACTTAACATGTAGAAGAATAAGAAATACCATAGAATAGATAGATAGAATAGAAATATTGACAGTAAAGTGAGGAGAATATCCTAGAAAATTAATTATTTTAAACTTCATATCCCTTACACATTTCCCTGGTGTTTTTACCCTACAAGAAATGAGTAGATGGTCATCAATAGGGGGGAAAAGTTATATTTTGACAACAAGTTTAGTAATATTTTGTATTTGTAATTATTATAAAACATTTACTAAAAACTTACAATTTACTAGATAGTAGTCATACAGAACTAACAGAACAATGAGAAACAAAATTTATTGGTACCTTAATGGATTTATAGGAATTCAAAGTTACACAGCAAGGACTAGGTATCACAAAAGATAGCATTGATTGCCTGCTGCAGGACCATCTTACAGGGGTTATTTGCCATGGTGAGTTCACCATAATCCAGGCCATGGTCTTCAATCTTAGACGTCTACAGCCTGATCTTGATTATATCCCAGAATTCATCCAAATTCAGGAGGTGAAATTATGCTGATTATATCATAAGACTGAAAGATATAAACACAGAAGGAGAATCTATTAATTTATAGTAAGAAATGCAACTATCATACAGGTCATATATGACTGTTGAGAAGATAAAACACTTTCCCTTTGAGGTGGGTTACAAGAAAAACAAGATGATTTGAGCATTTCTTCATAAACATAAAATGTAGGTCATAGGCTGCTGATAACTGGCATAGTGCTTTATATCTGATGAGTCTGACTGCACAGTGAAGATTCATCTGTCACACAGACCAGATCTTTCCATCACCCTAGAAGTTTTCCCTTAAGAAAAGTGTTGGAATGTATTTCTCTATGTTTCTCATTTTTCTAAGCTTCCTTAACTGATGAACCAGACCCGAGTTGACCCTGTTAACCTTCAACACATTCTTATGTTTCTTAGAAAATCTGTATTTATTTTTTAAGATTTCATTCATTTATTTGTCAGAGAGAGAGAAAGAACACAAGCAGGAGGAGTGGCAGAGGGAGAAGTAGGCTCCCACCTGAGGAAGAATCCCAATGTGGGACCCGATCCCAGGACCGTAGGATCATGCCCTGAGCTGAAGGCAGATGCTTAACTGAGCCACCCACTTGTCCCATATTTATTTACACAAATGATACATGAATATAATGGAACTGTATATAATCTAAACACCATACACAAAACTCTCACCAAAAATCTTCTCCCTTTTTTCAATCCTTCTATATCCAGAAGGCAACACAAGTATAAGTTCTTCCTAGACTTCTCCTTATGCATTTAAATATACACAGCAACAGTATTTACAGAAATATAAAGTTTTAGATAAGAGGTTTTGAATATAAGTTAAATCATACCATACATGCTAATCTTCTAATTGTTTTAATCCACTTAGTATCACAATGATTTTCTATATGAAAATATAACTTCCTCAATATTTCCATTGCCTTATGATATTACATTGCATAACAGAATAATTTATTTAGTCATTCCTTTCTTAAAATGCACTTAGAATACATACAACTTTTCTTTATTCCAAACAATGATGTGTGTTTATTCACATGCAGGACTATTTTCATAGTTTTCATAAATAAAATATGTATTAAAGAGCATACACATATACTCTTATAGACAGTATACATTTCACCACATTCTTAAAACTGAACATTATGAAGACTTTTGATTATTGGAAGTATGATTGTTTAAAAGTGGTACACATATTGAATTATATATATCCATGGTAGTAATGAAATAAACTTAATTTATCATTGGATATTCATATTTTTACTGCTAAGAACTCTCTGACCATTTTTCTATTGAGTTATTTGTGGGTTTTTTTAATATTTTATTTATTTATTTGATAGAGAGAGATCACAAGTAGGCAGAGAGACAGGCAAAGAGAGAGGGGGAAGCAGGTTCCCCAGGGGCCAGAGAGCCTGATGCAGGGCTCTATCCTAAGACACTGGGGTCATGACCTGAGCCGAAGGCAGAGACTTAACCTACTGGGCCACCCAGGTGCCCCAAGTTATTTGTGTTTTTTATTATGTTTTAGTGTTTTGTACATTTTAGAAACTAATAATGTGTCTATAATTTGTTTTTGAAGTGTTACATATAACATTGTATATAAACTGTTTTGTATATAAATTGTTTTCTAAGTTTGTATATGATGTCTTTAATCATAAAGATTGAGTGTGTTATAGACTTCTGTGGGGGCAAGATGGAGGGAAAGTAGAAGGCATGTTTCCACTGGTCCCCTAAAGTGAGCTGATTATCTACCAGAACACTGAACACACATGAAATCAGCCTGAGATGTAGGATTATACACCTCTGGATCTCAATGGGGGCAGAAGACACCAGTGGACAGGTAAAGCTGAGTTGGAATGTTGGACTAATACTGGAAAATAAACAAAAGGGGGAGGGAGCCACCAGAAGCGACCCATTGGGAAGTAATACTGCAGTACAATAGTGCCCTGTGATTGGGAACCAGCATTAACTTGGAGTCTTATTAAAAACACTCAAAAAGAGCAAAAGATCTTAAGTGGAAATTGGTGGAATCGGGCAGTTAGGGGCTTAAGCCCACAGACACAGGGTAGCCACCACCAGAAAACTGCCAGGGAGAATGCAGCAAAGCATCCAGGCCGTGGTCCCTGAGCTGCCAGTGCAAGTGAGAGCAGCTGGATGGCAGTGCGCATGAGAGATTCTGGCCAGCTGGTGCTCTCTAGAACCACAGCCTTTTGCACTTGGCATGCTCGCTGTGAGACCTGGGTCTGAGTGGCTCTCTGCTCACTCCCCTGAGAGGGGTCCATGCAGGTTCTAGCTGGTGCTATCTACAACAGGTGAGAGTCTGAACACTTTCAGCCCAGGCTGACAGGAAAATCTCAGTGAGCTATCTCTACTTGGGATCTCTCCAGTGGTCTGGACCTGCCCAGACAGCCTCAACAAAGGCAGCCACTGGAAGCCAACTCTCTGGACTAATATTGCTCCTGCTTTTAGTAGCACCAGGGTAAAGGAGGGAGCTCCTGCGATCCCTGAGACTGTGGCTGGGGACGTTCTTTGCCATTGGGAGGTGGCAGAGGGGTAGTTTATGTGCTATGGAGCACCCAGCGGGGAATAGACAGAAGGTTCTTTCTCAGACAGAGCTCTGGGTGCAGTTTGCTTTCCTCTAAACCTCTGAAGAATGGCCAAAAGCCCTCAAGGGGGAAAAAAAAAAAGAAAAAGAGAAAAAAAAAAACCCTCCAGAGAACAAAAGCATGAAAAACCAGTTTCCTGAGAGTCCAGCCCCTTGATAGGGGACAGAAGGACTCAACTCTCTCAAGATTGTCTGAAATCCACGCGGCAGGGACCGACCCCAGAAAAACAGCACCCCCCAACAACAACAACAACAAAAACAAAAACACAAGAGGACAACCACCACAGGATCCCCATAAAACTGCAAAACCCCAATATCAGGGGAAAAGGAGATATTAAGCTCCTGGAATTGCCGTAAAATGTGTATACTTCATACATAGAGCTTTTATGTTTTTTTAAATATTTTGTTTATTTATTTGACAGATAGAGATCACAAGTAGACAGAGAGGTAGGCAGAGAGAGAGAAGAGTAAGCACACTCCCTGCTGAGCAAACAGCTCGATGTGGGGCTCCATCTAGGGACACCGGAATCAAGGCCCAAACCGAAGGCAGAGGCTTTAGCGCACTGAGCCTATCCAGGTGCACCCAACTTTCATTCTTTTTTAAATTAATTCCCACTATTCTCATTCTTTTTAATTTTTTTTTATTTTTAAGATTTTTAAAAAAAAAATTTTAATTTCTTTTCAGCGTGACAGTATTCATTGTTTTAGCACCACACCCAGTGCTCCATGCAATCTGTGGCCTCCATAATACCCACCACCTGGTTCCCCCAACCTCCCACCTCCCACCCCATCAAACCACTCAGATAGTTTTTGAGTCCATACTCTCTCTTGATTCATCTCCCCTTCCAATTTCCTTCAACTCCCTTCACCTCTCTAACTCCCCTTGTCCTCCATGCTATTTGATATGCTCCACAAATAAGTGAAACCATATGATAATTGACTCTCTCTGCTTGACTTATTTCACTCAGCATAATCTCTTCCAGTCCCATCCATGTTGCTACAAAAGTTGGGTATTAATCCTTTCTGATGGAGGCATAATACACCACAGTATCTATGGACCATATCTTCCTTATCCATTCGTCCGTTGAAGGACATCTTG